>NW_006802882.1:0-2574 GCF_000485575.1 Poecilia formosa
GAAAACTGTACTTAAGTACAGTAACGAAGTACTTGTACTTCGTTACTTCCCACCACTGACTTTCAGCACTGCTTGAGTGATGATGAAAGGCAGATGTTTAATGTTTAATTGCAGGATCAGTCAGGAGTATGGCAAACATATCCAACAACTTGAAGATTGTTGGTTGAAATTCCAGCTGGCGTCATTCTGTATAGAATGACGCCTGTATAGAGTTCAAACGTTTTCATTGGTTCGCCAACTTCCCTTAATAGTCCAAAAGCCCGTGCCACACCTAATATTGAGCCTCATGTAGCTCAACAGGTTAGAAATAAAGCTTTGCAGTTGGTTCATTTCTTGGAGTGCTGGACTTGGTTTATGCTAAACATGTCTTCTGTTCTGGTGTCCAAATGATTCAAAAATTCAAAGAATATTGTTCCAGAAGTCTTGGTTCTTCAGGCATGTTTTAAAGAGCAGAGGCTTCCTCCTTACACATCTTGAGAGTAAGCTAACCTTTTTCAATCTCTTTCTTACTGTACATTTGCATTGCATAGGCTAGACTGGAAATGTAACTGGTTATCTGCGAGACACAACCTTTAAAAGGTAGCTGTTCACTTCCTATATCAAAGTAGTGCAAAAATGAATTTTAAATGTACCATATTTTCCGGACTATAAGCCGCACTGGACTGCACCCCCCAAATTTAAGGAAAAACATACATGTAAACATACACGTATAAAGCCGCACTGGACTATAAGCTGCAGATGTCTCTGCCGCTCTAGGTTTTCCAAAACGATGCAGAAGCATGCAGCAGAGGGGGGCGGACACCCAAAATTTGAGTCATAATAGGTTAATTGAATATCACATTTATTATGGTTGAAAAAGAAAAAGTTGCCAAGTTTAGATTTAATTGAACTGATTATGAGGGTGTATGAGTTTGAAGAGAAAAATTTCCTTACTGTCTGCTACTAGCATGTGCTAAATGAAAATGGGAGCGTTCTTCTACTTCTTCTGCTGCTTCTTTAGAGTTCAACGGCAGCTTGCATCCATTATTTCCATTATTGTTGCACTACTGCCATCTATTGGATCCTAATATTTATACCTCAAATTCTCATAATGATCCCAGTTTTTAAAAAACGAAAAATCTTCTTTTTCCTCTCAGTGCTATTAAACTGATCAACAACATTCTCAAATTTCAATTCCCTATTAAAATCTAATTCCGTTTTAATGGGCAATTTCTTCTGTTATTTCCAATTTTGACTTCCAATGATTCACTTCCTGCTAAAGAGCCCCCTTATGGTTGAAGAAAAATCCACATATAAGCCGCACCGGACTATAAGCCGCATGGTTCGAAGCTTAGGAAAAAAGTAGTGGCTTATAGTCTGGAAAATACAGTACTTTTAAATAATATTCGAATCTAGAATTAAAGGAAGTAGCAGACAGGTGAGTGGAGCTTTGGATTCCAAGTCCAGTGTTGGCATAGTTACTTTGAAAACGTAACTTTAATCGGATTACTGACTACTTCTTGAAAAAGTAACTTAGTTAGATTACTGACTACTTGATTTGGAAAGTAACTGTGACATTAAAAGTAACTTTTTTAGTTACTTTTAGAAGCTGCTGACAACAACACTCCACCACCTGTGAAAATTACATTAAGCTTTGCCAATATTTAATTCAAAGCTATTTTATAATAGTAACATCAACTATGTATTTCCACTTATAAAGTTGGACTGAAGGACAGATTGTTAAATGGTTACAACAGTACAAAAAAAGTTTGTAATTTGTGTGTTCCACTATTGCCTGGAAAACTCTATGAGGATTTTAAAGGCCCCACCCCCATTGCCCCAGCCTCCAGGTTCTGGGTTACGGCCCTGCGTTTGCTGTCACAGCGCAGCGCACAGAGCTCCTGCTGCCGCTCCACAACTCGGATATCCTTCTGCATAGATTTATGACACTTATCTTAATATTAATAATTATAATGACGTTTAGTTGCACAACATACGTGGCTCTTTTCACGTTTATTGCGCTGTTCATATTAGTCTCGATGTTCGCTGTTTTTTGGAGCGCAACGCGAAGCTCAACGTAATTTAGAGGTAATATATTACCTTGGCATTAAGACACAGGGGGACTGATCATACGGGAAATGATGGACAGGGAGAGTCTGACTAAAACGACCTGGATGACAGACACATTCTGGGATTTATTATGTATCTCTGCTTATTTCCAAACCCAAATGAGTACCTTCACATTCAAAAACGAGCCCCAAAAACCGCAACCCGCGGCTCATTAAATTTGCAAGCGACTTTAGAAACACAACAAGCCAAAGCCGCTTATAATAATCGGACTTGGCGACAGAAACTCAAAATAGTTCCTGTTTTTCCAGCAAAGAAATGCGTATCTCTATCATTATTTACATTTCTGTGCTCACACTGTCGCATATAAGCGGCGGTCGCTCCCCAAGACGCGTAGAGTAAATAAAATTAAACTACAAAATAAAATAGTAACGCACAGTAACGCAAAGCGATTTCGTTAAGTAACTGTAGTCTGACTACTGGATTTGAAATAGCAATGCGTTATATTACTCGTTACTGAAAAAAGTG
>NW_006802883.1:0-2571 GCF_000485575.1 Poecilia formosa
GCGGTGGCTATAGGCTTGAGCGGCGCTTGGCTGCGAGGGCCGCTTGAGGCTCCGCGGAGCTTTAATTTTCTTTATAACTTTCTGTATAGATATGCTGACAAGTTGCACTTCATTGTGTGTTGCACTGTAATTTTTATGGTAAAATTCTGGTAAGAACAGTGACCAGTAATTTACCATAAAGTTTTTGGGTTTTTTTTACAATAAAATGTCAATATGTCATACAGTCTGGCCGTGTTTTTCACTTGTGTAGATATTATGCCTCAGGCAGTATGACCGTATTTCCTACGGCAAAACAACATTTTAATTTTTTATTTAACCATATTTCAGGAAATACTTTTACCGTATGGTAAAATACCGGCAGTTCTGGTTGCCAGAATTTTACCGTATTCTTAAAAAAACGGTAAAATACTGCACTTTAAAAATACGGTAAAAAACTGGCAGTTTTGGTTGCCAGAATTTTACCGTATAAAGACGGTAAAATTCTGGCAACCACAGCTGCCAGTGTTTTAGCGTAAATTGAGGCCATCTTTTTTTTTTTACAGTGCATGTATCCCATATAGTTGTCAATCTATTGGAAAAATGGAATATATTGAAATATGTAGTTGTTTACTTTCTTACATTTATTACGCTCCTGCACTGGACTTTCTTTTTTCTCTCGAGTTGAATGTCTGAATGTTTTAGTTCTTTGAATTCTCTCATTACTGAAATCAGTACAGACAAAGTTTCAAAAAGGAACATTTATCATTTTCATATTGTTTTCTTGTAAGTTAACAAGTGAACCATTCTTTATAATAAACCCCTTTAGTGAATATGTCACCACCAACGGTTTACTTCATTAGGATGAAAAGGTGATTGGGCAGTTTAGCTGAAATGTTAATTTAGTAGATTTTTTTTTATTACCTCAGAAGCAGGACTTTGATTAGACCCTAACCTGCTAATGACCACACAGCAAACTTCCTTCTGCTTCATCTAATGTAAGTTTTTGCATCGGTGAAATAAGAACATGTTTAGTTTATGGTCAAGGATGTACTTACAGCCAGACCCGAGCCATACAGGACACAAACTTTCATCTGTTACCTTCTCCCTTTTGCAAGTAACAAGTTATTTTTAAAAAAGTAGTTGACAGTCTCTTTTATTTTGCTTGTCAATATGTGATCGCGGTAAAGTCAGAAAAACAAGCAATTTGCTAAAAGTTTTTTTTTCTCCCTACTAAAATTTATGAACTTTCAAATTCATCTATGTTGTGAATTTGTAATGTTAAATTCTGTGCTGTGTAATCGAAAAGATAGTGACCAATAAAACAAACAAACAAAAAAAACTGTAAGATATGTTTTTGACAACCTTGATTTGAGTTTTAACTCTGTCTGCTAGGAAGGGTCCAGTGAACATTTTAGTTTACTTTCCACAAAAAAATGTTTTGTAGTCCTCAACTTGATGAAGTGTGGAATGAGTTAAACATGGAAATCAAGGAATGCTCAAATATCAAACAGTTTAAATCATGATTTCAGCAAATGGTCTTCACTGCACATCAATATGAAAAATAATCCATAGTTGAGAATCTCACTTTAGTCAAACTGCAGTTTGCTCTCCTGTCAGATAAAAATATGAAACTGCTTCTGGTTCCTCTAAAGTTTACACACAATCAGTCTTTAGCAGATTAACTTTTCCTTTTCCATGTCTGACACATACTGTAAAGTCCTGTTACAATGCAGGACCTTGTGTGAAAAACTTTTGTTAGTTTTCGCAATTTGGTGCATTTTATTTGGTTTTATTTTAATGATGAACACAAAACAGCACATTTTAGTGAAGTGAAAGTTTTTTGGTTAATTCTTTAATCTAATAATGTTTCCTAAAAGCAAAGGTGATCTATTACACCAGGCACCAGAGATGATCTTAAATGTGAATCTGTTATAGTTATACAAAATCATGTTTGCCATGTGAACATCTGTTTAAGGCTGAAGACTTACACTTTTATGCAGGATGGTGATAATCTTGTAATGTAGAATCCTCTATTCTGTTCAAAACAAATGTGATCTTTTAAGGAAATTTGCAGCACTTTTTATTCACATTTTTATTATCTATAGATACTTAAAATGGTCTTTTTGTGTCATTCCTCAGAAATAAATCATTCAGGTCAGACTTAAGAAAACCAGTATGGTAGTAAAATTCTTTCTGGTTCATGTCTCGTAATCTCCTTCCCCCCTTCTCTTAACCTCTTCTTCCACCACCAATACAAACATTTATTCAGTTCAGCATAGATAAATTAAAATAAATCTCAGTACCTTCATCACAAAATGGTTTTGATGTAGTTTGTGTCCCATACTGCTAGAGGTGCAGACTATTGTTCCCCCGCAGTTCTTAAGTGACACATTGGGACCCTGCTGCCACTGAAAAATGGGTGTTCCTCCATTAGGACCAGCTACTTACTACCACTAGGGAGAAAACTAAAACATGCAGGATGCCGGTCCTCCAGGACCGACTTTGGACAGCCCTGTATTAGGGCATTAGGGCATGAATAGACATGCTTTAAGGGCATGTCTATTCACTGATACCTGGTGTAGAATTCTTTTC
>NW_006802884.1:0-2564 GCF_000485575.1 Poecilia formosa
CTTTAAATTGGAATAACCTTAATGAATTAAGTTGAACCAACACATTTCCTTTAAATTGGAGTAACATAATTACATAGTGCTGAAATAAAGCAAAGTAATCAGGTGGAAAATCTTTCCATGATTTTTTTATGTTAATCCAAAGAGTTATTTCTTTCAGTGTGGTCAGGGTCCCTAGAATTGTCATCACTTTTCACCCCTTTACCGCCCCTGCCAATCAACCCCACACACGTAAAACTTATATTTTCAGGGTTTCCCCCAGTGTATTATAAGCCTGGCGCCCTGCCATGCTTTACTAGCCCCGCCGCCAGGCTAAGCATTGCTTGTTTACGTTTCTAGGAAAGGAAAAAAAATGTTTGTTTTTTTTGTTTGTTTTTTAAAGCCGGGCTGCAAGCGTCTCTTTTGCTCTTAGCATTTCACTAGCAGACCAGATTTATTCTTAAAGGATAGGTTTATAGTTTATGCATTTACACCCGACAGCGCGTGGACTAATCACACCGCTGGGGCCTCTGCGCTTTGCCTCGCGCGCTGCCGCTGCTTTACCTCAGTGGGATCGCGCATGCCTCCTTTCACTCAAACTGGACTCACGCTGACCTGTATGGATATTTACATAAACCTACTGTGAGGAATCATGATCCTTTGGAGAACTCTAGGTAAGAGTTTAAAACCCGCCGCGTTAGCTCTGGTTGCGCAGCTCAATGTGAACTGCAGGAATAAGTTGTAGCGAATTCAGAGGTGCGCGTTGTGGAGTGGTGAGAATGATTTATCTTTGTGAACGAACAATTATATGGGGCATTTACATCTCAACACACTGCCCAGCGTGTGGCTCTGTGTCTGTCTTCCCTGTAAAGTTTATGTCTGTGGTCCCGGTTGGCCAGAGCGTTTGTGGATAACGAGCAGCGCTAACCTCATCATGCAGGTTCAGCCCGGTGAGAAGCTTTCATGCTCTCCTCGGAGTCACGCATCATGCTGATTTTATATTATTTTAAGTATTATTTTTAGTATTATTTTTCCGGTTACATGATGCATCAAACCATATCAAATGCATCGTCTACTTAGAGTTAATACGCGTGGCAACACGGAGATCTGAGAAACTCATCCCATAAACTCGACCAACCAGAATAGTTTCTGCAACGGTATTAAAAACTCAACAGACACGAAATGGAAGAGCTACTCAAGCCACATTAGCAGCATTGAATTAAATCTCCCATTTGTTGCGCATCTCTGCATAGTGCAGCAGATTTAACTCATCATGCAGGGCCGCATGAGGCCTTGAGCAGAATCTGACTTAGGGGCCCCTTTTGTTCTTAAAAATATCAGCACCTCTAACAGCTTCTGTGTTAAATTTATTGAAATATGGGAGAAGGGAGTAGTTTAATTGGCCAGCCTAAAAAGCAATAAGTTATAATCGCAGTTTACCAATTTGTATTTGTGTCAGAGCCCAGCTTAACATCAGCTGATAGCCCCGGGTTCTCAGACAACAAGGAGGGAAACAGTAACACAACACCAAGGGAGGACAATTCAGTTAGTTAGCTCTTTTTTTATTCCCCAACGGAATAAAATGCTCCGTTTTCTTGTTTGTGTAAAACAACAATAAAAATATTAAAATGTCCAAATCAGAACAAACTAAAATCGTCCAAGAGGGCCAACATCCACACAAAATCCAGTGAGGACGGCGAATCCTGCGCTCCGTCCAGGCTGTAGTCACAGCCCCAGCGCCACCGCCTCCTGTGGTCGTTCCAGCCCACTCTAGTTGCTCCGCGTAAAGCGCCGCCCGCTGGCGTCCTGTTAGGACAAAAACACCTGGCCAGAAGAGCGATCGCTGAACAGCGGATGTTTTATCTGTCCCAGCAAGGGTCCCTGAAGACAATCAGTGGAAACGTTACTTACTGACCAGGGCAGAGTTCCCCCTCTGCCCGCTGACGGTCCGACACGTCATTCCCACTGATTGTATCCTCTGCTGCCAACCACTGGCTCGTTCGGGGTCGCAGTCCTCCGTCACGAACCTTCCTGGATTCCTCTTTTTCTTCTCTTCTCAACGCGAAGTCCTCTGCCTTTTAAAAGCCACTGCCAGCGTCTTGCAGGTTCCAAGTATGCTGCCTACGGGCACGCCCACCCCGAGCAGGTGACTCGAATCAGCTATTAGTTCTCGGAGTCCACAGTGAATAAAAAAAAAACAAAACATGCAGCGAAAACACTCAATAAAAACCACACTTAAAAAGTAAAAACAAATTTCCACTGTGTGACATCTGTAAATTCAAAAATTAAACTCACAGCATCAGATTGTTTCTATGGTAACAAAACAATCTAACTATGAATATTGTTCTTTGAAGTTTTACAAAGTTTTTCAACAATTTAAAATAATTTAATTTATGTATGCCCAAACAATTGAATCAACTTTAACAGCTTTGATAATCTCAATAAACAAGTGGTACATTTATGTATCTGTGGTCTGTTTTAAAAATATTAGCGTTTAAGGGGCCCCTGAAGCCCTGGGGGCCTGATGGAGCCGCTGACTTAATTTGGATTAAACAGAAGTGCAAATTTGTTGTTTTTAGACTAGTTGT
>NW_006802885.1:0-2564 GCF_000485575.1 Poecilia formosa
TGGACAGAAAAGCTCTGATCGCTGCATCTCTGACATATTTTACATTTGATAACAACAGTAAACCTATTTTAGCTGAGAATAAACCAACATGGATATGACCCGCCACAGCCCAACGTGGGCCACACCTGATTCAACCCAAACCGGAAAATAAAGGATTTAACTGGAAATCCCAAAACTCAGTAAAATCAGCAGCTGGTTGGGATTAAAATGCAGTTTGTTGCAGAGGTTCAAACTTCCTGATGGTGACCTCTCCTCCGTCCCTCACCTTGTCTGGCCGCTTTTAATCCTCACTGCAGTGTTAGACTGGAGCTAATCTCTCAGATTAACCAGATTAACACTGAGCTGCAGCAGGAACCAAACGTCTCTCCTCCAACTTATTTCACTGATTAATAACAAGGTTAGATAAAAACATTGAGCTTCTCGTTCCTTAAAGAGTCATGAAGAAAGACTCAACCTGGAACTGCCGGAAACAAGTTAAAAAGTTTAATAAATAAACATTTTCTAGTTAAACCAACTTAATGAATTCAGATTTAAAAAAAATAAAACATTGAGTCAGATAATCACAATATACAGAGTTCAATAAACTTAATAAATGAAGCTGGATAAACATAATTGAATTACTTGTTACCAGTTGAAGCAATTCAATTAAGTTGGTTCAAATCATTTCTTTTTATGGTGCAGGACGAACATGAAGGTTTAGAAGTTCATTGAAATCTTTTCTGTTTTTAAATAAGCAACATCTTCAAAATATTTAGGTAAAATCTGTTAGGAAATGGTCTGATAATAGGTTATGATGTTGGTTTTTAAAAACAAGAACAAGTGACACTTTTCTTGCCTTCTGTTTTCGTGTTTTGAATCAAAGTTTCACAATATTGTGGTTAAAGATGTTGGTGAAACGTCTGAGAAAGACAGAAAACATGCAGGATTAAAATTCAGTTCAATCTGATGACAGGCTGATAAAGTCCTGAGGTTACAGAGTCAAAATTCAATAGTTCATCAAGTTTTAGAGGAACTTAAACTAAAAATACCAGAAAAAATTCCCAACCGTTCCTGAAATATGGAAGACACGGGAGTGTTTTACAGAGAATCATTTAAAGCCGTCAAAACCTTCTTATAGTAGCTGTCCAGATTTTTGCATGTTGTTGATATTTTGAATCTTTAACAATAAGCTTCAAATCAGTGAGCTCAGCCTCATCTTTAGCCGAATCCATCAGATTCACCAACATCACTTCCAATCAGAAGAAACATTGTAAAATTAAAAGATGACACTTTGTCTGTTCCCTCAGAATAAACTCTGGACTCTCAGTGCAGAATTAGTAGTTTGACTGAATAAATTCAGGCATTCATAGCTGCAGTGTGTAACTTTTATGAAAAATATGTTTTTTTACATATTTGTGAAAAATGTTACCTGTCATGACTGTATGGCATCAGACAGATGAAATGTGAACAGATCAAACTCCTCCATGAGCTGCTATTGAGGTTTGAAGAAATACACCAGGTTGGTGTAGCACGTTAGCATTAGCTCCTGTTAAGTACTATGTTATTGGAGTGCTTAAGCATTAGGTTAAGATAAATGCCTTAGTGTAGCACTTTAGTGTTAGCTACTGCTAAATACCATGTTTGTATAGCATGTTAGCATTTGTTTCCACTAAATATAATAAGTACTATGTTGGTATTGTGCTGTAGCATTAGCTAGTGCAAAATACCATGTTGGTGTAGCGCAGCACTGTAGCTAATATTAGCTGGTATCCCGCCAGTGGACGTAAATACTGTAAAGTAATATTCTAATCACAATATATACACAATAATATGTCCATCTTACTTGTGAAATGTTGTCTGTCGAGCCCTCACATCAATAGTCCGTAGATCCGAACAACAATGTTCCTCAGTGCTGAGGAATTTTCTGCTGTTTTGATTGAGCAAAGTAGGAGGGACGACCCATCCAAGATGGCCGCCGTATTTCCTGCGCCGGAGCAGCAAATGTGGGGTAAAAGAAAATATTTGTCCAAGAAGCAGAAGTGTTGACATTTATTGGAGGACCGAAATAAAAACAGAAATACATTTTTTGACAAATAAACATTTTTTTATATAGATCTCAATAAATAAATGCACTTTAAAGGCAATTAATAACTTTACCTAATGTTTTATCAGGTTAACTGACCATCTATAATGTCCATATTCATTTTTCCACCTTAGTTCCAACAAATTATAGATTTTAGCCTGCAGTCAGTAAGTTGATGCAAAACTTTGACCAAGCACCACATATGTGATTCTGAGGAAGTTTACAATACAAAAATCCTGGTAGCTGCTTGTATTGTAGAAAAGTTCTATAAGCATAACCGAGTAGCATACTGCGTTTAGCTAGCTGCTAACTCCTGCCCTCGACAGTTAGCAAGCTGTTTTATGTCCTGTGTTTAAACATGTAACAGAGACACGAACTTTTAGCTCTTAACATATTTTAAAAATGGATGGCATTATCTAAAAACCACAAATGCAGCTTACCTTACTTCTATGGCTCCAACTGCTTCGTATTTAGAAAAAATACCGTCTTTGGGATCCAGGTC
>NW_006802886.1:0-2560 GCF_000485575.1 Poecilia formosa
TACATTTGAGTTTCCATGGATGTAAAATTACTGCTCAGTTTAAAAATTACAATATTTAAATCAGTGTTTAAAAGTAAGCAAGCAAATAATAAAAACAAGTCACAGATTTAGTCTCAGAGGCAACTTAAATCAATTAATTAAAAAAATCCTTTCTGAATATCATCTCATGGTCTCTGAACTAAATGCTTCTTTCTGACCGGGAGCTGACGGCGTGTTGAAGAGTTATGGACCGGACGCTTTGGAGCGTCTGGTTAGGAAGCGCATTACAAACCTTTGGTTGAAATGTCGCGTTAAATTCAAGTCTCCATTACAGACCAGAGAAAACTAAAGAGAATGCAACACTGTGTTAATCCATTTGAGGAGCCAGCAGTTTATCTTGAGGAAATAAATGACGATGCAAAAGTTAATTAGACTGTAACATGCGCAGTCCGTAGCTCAACCACTGCGGACGTGGCTCCACGTAAATAAATAAATAAATAAATTAAAAATCCTAGTAGAAGCGCACACCGGACCGCACAGGGTAAAACACTCACAGAGTTCAGTTGATCTGTTTGGATCAGACAGATCCAACTGACTGATGAATTAGTGCAGATTTTTCTGCAGATGGGAACCAGGAGGAAGTGCGTTGAGACCCCAGCGGGATAAGTGCTGCTAATTTAAGTGAAGTCGCTTAATTTAATTTAATAAAAGTTATTGGGGCCTCAGTCAGTGGTTTTTGTCACTATGAGAAAAATGTAGATACATTTATCTGTTTAATCTGTGATGGGATCTGGATTCACGGTGAATATTAACTAAACCGCATAAAATGCGACTAAATAGCCAATGTTAATATGATTGTAATTTCACGGATAAAAATAGTAGGCTACATGACCGATTTTTTATTTTTTTAATGTTGTCGGCCAAGATAACGTCTAGCGCGACCTGCCGCCCTGACACCAACTCACACACATCTTCATTCACAGTCTTACTTGTAAATCTATTTTTCTTTTCTTGGACGTTTTGATGTTAGCTTGTCGATGTCTCAGTTTTATTCGCTGGGAAAATCAATAAGCAGCTTGAGGTGACTCTGCTGCTCTCTAGTGGCGAGAAGCCGTAATGTTTGGCTGGTAACAATCAGAATGCATTATGGGAGATGTAGTTTGTAGTCAATTTGTGCTCAAAACCTATTTTAAGTCAATCATTGGCCTATAAAATGCTGGGGGCCACATGTGGCCCGCAGACCTTGAGTTTGACACGTGCATTACACCAAAGAACTGTCAATTGATAATTGAAGTAAAGTAGTTTTGATTTCAAAGAAGCCTACATTGAAGTCGATTGACAAATGAACCATCACAAAAGAGGAAGGCTCTTGTTGTCTCACTGCACCCCAAGAGATGCATAACCTACAAAAACCATTTCTGTCTGGTTTCAAACCAGAGACCTTTTGCGTGTAAAGCAAACGTGATAACCACTACACTACAGGAACTGAACTTCTCTGCTTTGTTTCAGTTTGAGGTTCCAAAGTTGATGATGGGAGATGCAACGCATGAAAATTTTAACTGAGGCTTGCACTCAGATGCCTGGATTCAGAGTACAGACCACTATAGAAACCTTGTTGACCTTTAGTAAACACCTGTGATGTATAGAACATGCAAAATCTGTTTCTGTCTGGTTTCGAACCAGAGACCTTTTGCGTGTGAAGCAAATGTGATAACCACTACACTACAGAAACTCATGCTTTTTCCACTACTCCTGGTAGATGATCCAAATTTTGTTAGAGACTAATGTCAACAATGGGCATAGAACAATGTCAAATTCTTATTCCACAGATCCTCTCAGAGAGCACAGTAACTTGGTGAACAAACTGCCGGACTTATACTTGTGCCTCATTTAACATTACAGTCCATAAACTAAGCCTGAGATCAAAAAGTTGTATTGAAAATGTCATTAGCAGAGACAAATGGTTCTACAGAGACTTGGCTAAATGGCTATAAAATAAAATTAATTCTTACAAATAAAAGATAGTTCAAAAATAAAATTAACACATTAAAATAAAATAAAAAATATCTCTGAAATACAATCAACACTTGAAAATTAAAAATGGTTCAAAAATGCAATCAACACTTCAAAATAGAAAATCTCTGGAAAATAAAATATTATGTATGTTGTTATGAAAAACATTAGAATATAAGCACTTTTATCAAATCTTCATTGTGGTAAGATCATGTAAATTATTCTTAAATCCATGGAAACTCAACAGTTTGTAAGGTAGGTGAGTTAGCTCAGCAGGTTAGAGACCCTACCGGTAATGCTGAGGTCATCGGTTCAATCCCCGTATGGGGCAATTCATGTGTAAGGTCTTTCAGACAATCAACACTTCAAAATAAATAAGGGCTCAAAAATAAAATCAACACTTCACAATAAATAAGGTTTCAAAAATAAAATCACCACTTCAAAATAAAATCAACACTTTACAATAAATAAGGGTTCAAAAATAAAATCAACACTTCAAAATTAAAAAGGTTTCACAAATAAAATCACCACTTCAAAATAAATAAGGGTTCAAAAATAAAATCAACAC
>NW_006802887.1:0-2557 GCF_000485575.1 Poecilia formosa
CCAGCCTTTGTTCTGGGCAAAGGACCCACACAGTCCACCAGAACACGCTCAAAAGGCTCACCAACTGCAGGAATGGGCTTAAGGGGAACAGGTGGCACCCTCTGATTAGGTTTACCCACTATTTGGCAAACTTTACACGTTCTACAGAACCTGGCAACATCTTTCTTCAGGCCTGGCCAAAAGAAATGCTGTAGAATACAGTCATAGGTTTTAGTGATTCCTAAGTGACCTGACCATGAATGGTCATGTGCCAACTGCAGTATTTGTTCCCGATAACCTTGAGGAATGACAATTTGATGTACTACTCCCCAATCCTCCTCAATACCCTTCTGTTGCAGGGCAGGCCTTGAGATCCATTTTCTCATAAGTAACCCATTATCCACATAAAACTTATGGGTCTTATCACCATTTATTGAATCACTCACCCCTTCAAAGCATTTAATAAGTGTTCCATCACTTTTCTGATCTTGGCTCAAACTCTCACATGATATTGATGGTGGGACAAAAACCTCAGTCTTCGGAGTGAAGTTGTCCTCGATAGGCGCCGATTCTGAAGAGTCCTCTGCTGGCAGCTTGTCCTCCATCAAAGCCGAGCCAAGAACAGAGTCATCCAAATTCACTTCCTTCAGCTTGTGAGCTTGAGACCTGGTAAGAGCACTGACAGCAAACACATCAGGATGGGACTTTAACATCTCATCTTCACCCATCATGCAACTGGGATTATCCACCATCTCAGGAATAGGAAGTACCTTGTCTCCAGCAAGATCATTCCCCATTATAAATTCAACCCCTTGAACAGGGAATGAGTTTCTCACCGCAACTTTGAAGAGTCCAGAGGCCAGCTTGGATTTTATGTGAACATGATGTAAAGGTGCCGGTACATACGCCATTCCAATTCCTTGTACTATCGTACTTGCATTACAGGAGGTATCAGCATTGAATGGCAGAAGGCTGGACAGAATGAATGACTGGGAACCACCAGTGTCCCTCAGTATCCTCACTGGTTTTTCATCCTCAGGGCATCCTGTTAGGGAGACAAGACCATCAAAAATGAAGGGCTTAAAACAGTCATCAGGTTCACTGAGGTTTGAGAGATCTGGGGAGGATCTCAGAGTTTTGACTAGGCCAACCCCTTTAGCTGGTTTTGGTGGTTGGGGTGCCTGTTTACGTTTCAAGGCCAAACAGTCAGAAACGATATGCCCCATTTTATGGCAATAAAAGCATTGTCTCTCAGATTTAGAAATTGGAGTGTTCTTAACCTGAGATTGTGGCACTTCTTTCCATGTCTTGTCACGAGAAGGTTGGTCAGATTTACACACAAAAACATTTTTGTGAGTAAGGGCAAACTCTTCAGCCAGAACAGCGGCCTCTTGTAAGGTAGTAGCTTTTTGCTCATTCAGGTACAACACTGTACGATCTGGGAGGCAGTTTTTGAACTCCTCCAACAATATCAACTCACGTAGTGAACTAAAGTCAGTAGCTTTAGTTGCCTGGCACCATCTGTCAAATAACATTCCTTTTTCCCTTGCAAATTCAACAAATGTTTGTGCAGTGGATTTTCTTAAGGCTCTGAACCGCTGCCTGTATGCCTCAGGCACCAGCTCATATGCGCGAAGTATCGCAGCTTTAACTTTGTCATACACAAGACTGTCTTCTATTGTGAGTGCTGCACATACTTCCTGTGCCTTACCAATCAGTTTGCACTGCAACAAAAGGGACCAAACGTCTGTGGGCCAGTGAAGGGCAACAGCAATACGTTCAAACGCATTAAAATATGCTTCCACCTCCGTCTCTCGGAATGGTGGGACCAGGGCAATATTTTTGCTAATGTCAAATGTAGAACGTGCTAAAGAATAGGAAGGTGCATCTGGTGAAATACTGACATTGTCTTCAACTCCACCAGAATCTGTAGTGGGAACAGTGGTTGGTTTCTGAGACTGTAGCTCCAGTTGACGCATTTTAATGGCAGTTTCAGCTTCAATTTGTCTGCATTTAAGCTGGAACTCAAATTCATCCTTCCGTTCTCGTTCCTTAGCTTCAAGTTCTAGACGAACTAGACGTACCTTTAAACGTTCCTCAACACTGGGATTCGAGGATTCAATAGAGAAGGGCTCAAACCGTGGGATAGAGGCTGGTGGTTTATCCCCCTCGGGCTTGGCAGCAGCAGGTGGTGTCTTCCTTCCCTCCTCAGCACAAACCTCAGAATGATCAGGACTTCCAGGAAAGGTGGTCTCTTCTTTATCCACTGCGAGTATTCCTTTTTCAACTAAGCTACTAAAGACAACAGATTTTAATTCACGTTTGAGCAGAGACTTAGACACATGGATACCCAAGTATGAAGCAATTTCATATAAATCATCTTTTCTACAGACATCAAACTGTTCTACAGTAGGATTACTTAAAAATTCTTCCAAATTAAATTGTGCCATGTTCAAAAATAATCCCGGACGAGCCCCCACTTATGTTACAACCCCACCCTAAAATTCCTAAAGTAAATTCTGGCACTGGGCTTTAACATAAAACTAAAAAGTAATCCGAACAGTTGAGTAGCAAAAAT
>NW_006802888.1:0-2540 GCF_000485575.1 Poecilia formosa
TACCTGGATCACACAGCAGGTATTCTGTCCTTCTACAGCGTCTCTGAAACCATGACTCTCCTTCACAGAGTCCAGACCAGATTCACTCAGCCGCTGCTGGCTGGAGTTTGGGTCGGCATAGGATCCTCTGCAGAGTTCTGTAAGCAAAAATAATTTTATCTTTGTTGTTGATCAGGGTTCATTGTTCTGATGTCTTTGCTGTTCTGTTCTTTATTCTTCTAGTTTAAATGTAGTTCTGAGTTCCAGGAGCCATAAAGGAAATTATTGTTCATGTTTCATTTCATTCATTTATGACAGAAATATTTCTCTACATGAAAATCTAAACTTTTCTGGGCTCCAATATTTTGTGTTTTAATATCTGTAGTATTGTATTTTGATGTTGTTCTTGTTTAGATCATTTGAGTGTGAAATGTACTGGTGTTGTTTTCCATATTGTTATCCATACAGATATTGTTGAGAAAAATTTTATATTCTTAGTTTTTAACACAGTTAATTTACCACATGTGAAAAAGGTAGATTGAGCAGGATTAGTTTGAATAAGAGGGCTTTAAGTTAGCCCTGCGGAAACGAATGTCTGTTATGAGGAAGGAACCAGGCCATAAATTAACTCTGGCACACAGGCAGTGGAGGAGACAAATCAAATAATCTCCCACAGAGAAACACTAAAACTTAAGGAAAAACAAACTAACAACACATAATACTTTTAATAATTGCAATTTAATTAGTAGAATACCATTTAGTTAAAATTACTATGACTTGGACTAGTCTAATTTGTAGTTTT
This sequence comes from Poecilia formosa, assembly GCF_000485575.1. Taxonomy (NCBI): domain Eukaryota; kingdom Metazoa; phylum Chordata; class Actinopteri; order Cyprinodontiformes; family Poeciliidae; genus Poecilia; species Poecilia formosa. The sequence goes on from NW_006802888.1 coordinate 782, forward strand.
ATATTAACAGCACTGGTAGTGTCCAAATCAGGCTAAATGTGTAAGACTAAGTGAGCCAAACATATAATCACAACTAGTATAACATTAATTAGAAAATGTCTAGAATTAATGCGTTTCTATTAAAAATGCTCAGGAATACTCTATAAGTGTTTTAATTCGTCAAATCGGTGCTTTTATCTAAGAGGATGGAGAAGTTCTGAATAACTTGACGGTGCCAGGCTCTTTCTGCCACTGTTAAAATTATTGCAAGGATCTGTGTTTGGATAGGTGCGCTGCAAGGCAATAAAATCAAGATACCTTTTGTTGAACTCTGGTAAAACTAGAGGTTTTGTTCCAACCAGGAATTAGAAGTAACATCACATTTCAAACTGGCATGAGAAGAGTTTGCTGTAAAATGACCTTTGGTCTCTCTTGTCTAGATAGAGAAGCGCCGGAGCCCTGAAATTAAACAGGTCTCATAAAGTAATAAAATTCCTTCGGACGTCCCAGCTTAGTAATTTGAAACTAGTTGTAGTTGTACAAGGAGAACAACATGCCATAATTGCATAAATTAAAATAAAACACCCTTTTTGAATAAAAGTATGGGCCCCAGAGGAACGAATCAGATTGCTTTTGCAAAACGTATGAGCACTCTCCAAAGAGGCATCTTTGCTTTTCTTCTATTTTGGCATTTTTCCCTTATGTATGTTCTCTGTGTTTTGCAGTTTTTGATGTAATTTTCATACTTTGTTTTTGATTAAACTCTGAAACTCTGTGACGTTGAACACTGATTGCTGTTTTTTTTTTGTATGGTTTCACTTCGGCTCGCGAAGAAAATTGAGCCAGAGGTCTTTTCAAAATATATAATAATTCTTCTGGATAATATACTGAATCACCATCCAATTGGATGGTGATTCAGTATATTCTGATGCTATGTTTCTTCTAAACTCCTTAGACAGATGTGAAAAATAAATGTCTGTTGTTCTGTATCTCTGACTTTTCTCAATAAAATTAATTAATTAATTACAAATAAATTTGCAAAGTTTATCTTCATTATAAAAATAAATTGTGAGTTTTCTCATCTGAATTACCAAAACATTTCCTTCAGAGCGTCTCTTGTTCTGCTGGTTTAGGTTAGATGTTTGGTTTCTCCTTCGTTCATCAAGAACACTCTGCTTCCTCCACTGCAGAGAGATTACAGAAAGAAAGTGTCGTGATATTCGGTATGAGGTGGTGAGGAAGATGTGATGAACCCAGGTTGTTGAGTGACAATGATTATTTAAAGGTGAAAAAATAAAAAAATACAAAGTCCAAACTCTGGGCAGCACAGGATGAGCAGGAGACTAAAAGCTCAAAACTGGTAGCAACTGGAAACCAGACAGACATCTGACAAACGATCTGACGCGGCACAACAAGGACCCGACAAATAACAAGGAACACAGGTGGATTTAAATACACAGAGGGTAATCAGGGAAACGAGGGAACAATCAAGGGGTAGACAGGAGACTCAATAGACACAGAAACCTAAATAAATGCACAGGAAAAAAAAAATCCTTACAGAAAGCTGAGCTGGAGATCCTGGAAGCAGGAATGGAGACGAGTTTGAAGCTCCTCCACTGGCAGTTTGTTGAACATTGAGCTTTAAACCTGTCAGAAACCATGGAGACATGAAAAAACACAGAAGAGCTGCTCAGATGTTCAACCTTCAAATAAATGAACAAGAAATGTAGAAATAGACGTCTGACAGAAACGTTTAGCAGAAACTCAGTTTGCTGTGAGT
>NW_006802889.1:0-2537 GCF_000485575.1 Poecilia formosa
CACATGCAGAGGGCTGAGCTGCTGCCGCTTTGCTGTTTTCTTTCTTTCACAAATGTAATGAGTCAATATAAACCAACATGCTGGTGACATCACACGTGCAACTGACAGCATTTTAGCTAACCTTAGCATTTTAGCTAACTTTAGTTTACGCTAAGGTCAGCATTGAATTTAGTAACTATTTTTAGTCAACATGCTGCTGATAATCCACATCCTACTCAACATGCCTAAAGACCGACTGGGTTCAGTTACTTTTGTTTAGTTTGACTGCCGTTAATATTCTGTGTTTTTATTTTGGTAACGGTTGCTATGGTAACAGTAACAGTTCTGAGAAGGTGAAGCGCAACGAAGGAAAAGGTTAACAGCATCAAAGGCAGCTTAAATTTAACTCCAGTCATTAAGGGAACAACAAGGTAACGGCGATTGATCTACATTTGAAAATCTTAAAATGTTTGTGAAAATTCAGAACGAGCGGCTGTAGTTTTGTCTCGTTTAGTGGTTGATGAGATTTAAGGCGATAATAAATCATCATTTTGCCTCCGGCCTTCTGAACTGACTGGATGCTGCAGGAAGTCCAGCAAACATCGAGGTTCAGCTGCAGAAAGTTTCATAATCCAAAAGATTATTTTTGACAGGAAACAGCCGAACCGTCCTGGTTCTGATCTGAACAGAACCGGTGGTGCCTTAATGCATCCATTACGCCCGTGATTACAGGTTGAAGATTAATATTGTTCAATTAGGATTATTTTTGAGTAAGAAATTAAAAATGGATAAAATATGGTTCATAAATACGTAAAATTATTTGGCTTCTGTCTTTAAATTATTGAGGTAATTTTTTTCTCCATCTTCATGTCGTTATAAACCGACTTTAATTTCAGAATGAGAAGTTTTATTTTCTTAAAGTCTGAAAGTGAAAAAAAAATCCTGATTCAGTTTTTAAGTCTCCAATTTAAGCTGAAATCCTGGACAAAAAGTTGAAAATGTAATAAAAAAAGAGATAAACTTGAATATTTCAAATCATTTTTGTTCAACCAAGAAATTGTTCTTGTTTTCCTGTCACATTTAAAGGAAATTATTTATACTCTTCTAATTAATCAGTTTAGAAATATTAGACAAAACAAACTGTTCTGAGTAGCTGGAAGGCCTCCTTCCATCACCCTAATCTGCAGAGCAGATGAGGAAACCAACCTGTTTTATCAGCAGATTGGCCGTTGCCGTGGCGATACCTGAACCTGATCAGGAAGTCAGAGAGCCTCCACGGGTCTGGAGCTTTATTGTTTTAAACATTAACAGCAAAAAGCAGGAAGAGACAATGTGAGGATGAGGAGACAGAACATCCTGAAACAGCACCAACTCGGACCAGAACCGGACCAGGTTCTGTTGTCTTTATGATGATCCATCATCAATCCATTGGTTATCAGTAGATTATAGACTGGTTCCTCTTTCTGCAAAGCAACAGTAGCTGCGTTTCCACTGAACATAAAATTACGCAACTTGAAATTACAAAAATAAATTTGAACTTTAAATTTCAAATGTGTGTGTGAATACTTCTGCAAGACAATCGAAGTAAGGTGATCATTTAATCATTAGAAAGGCCTCTATGCTCAGACACGCTTTCAGCAGTAATCCTGTGTCCTGAGGATGTGGCGACAGTGGAAAGAAACACCTTTCAACAGGACACCTCCAGCAGAAACAGAACCAGAAAGAACCCATCAATCAAAACGCAGAGGAAGGTTAAAGGAAAAAACAGGAACAACAAAACCAATCATACCGTAAATATACCAAACATCAACCAAAAACATGAGCAGCTTCTGACTGAGATGCAGTTAGATAAAGAAAATTATAACTAAATTAGAGCTGGCCACACCTGAGCTGATTATTCACACAAAGAAAGACAAATACTGTCAGATTTGAGTCTTTCATCAGAACTTTGGTCAGCAGTTTCCCCTCTGGCTCAGTTTCTGATAAACCATGAAGACACTGAGTGGTTTGCTGTCAGGATGTTTCTGCGCTGAGAGACGATGATGGTTCTTCTTTAAACAGACTGTTGGTGGTCTCAGAGGCTCAGTTTGAGCCCGTCATGTCCGTCAACATGGAGGAAACCATAAACTTTGAATAAAACTCTAAAATGTCTGTTTGATCTGCAAAGGATTTTATCATCTTTAAAGGGGCAGCATCATGTAACATCTTCTTGATTCTTTCATGTTTGAGAAATACTTCAATCTCCATGGCAACTAATCAGCTGCAAAACGCCTGGTTGGACCTAGCCCCGCCTTTGAGGTGCAGCTCCTCCCCCTGAGCTCCTTCAGACTGGCCAGCAGCAATTAGCAACCATCAGGTGGAGCTGCTGCTCAGAGCAGCGCTGGTGAAACATTGTTAAAGGGTTAATAGAGGAGCCATGTTGGGATGACTTCCTGGAGGCGGAGTTTAAGAAAGAGCAGGAGATTTTAAAGAGACAGAGACCCAATTTCAAGGTGTTAAATTACTAATTACATTTCTTTTAAGTCATATTTAATATACAGCATTTTTATAACAACTGG
>NW_006802890.1:0-2530 GCF_000485575.1 Poecilia formosa
TTTTGAAATACTACTTATCTTACACTATGTAACGAGAATTGTGCAGCTGATGAATTCTGCATAAAAGTGTTGTTTTTTTGATTGTCATTAGTGATAAATATATTGTAAATCAGACATTCAACACAATAGTAAAAATCTGATTTATACTTCGTGGCAGTTCGTTACCAGTAGAAAACGCTCATCTCTTAACACCAAATTAATTATTCTGTGTTGTTTTTAGGCGTAGAGCAATAGGTGCCTTACATGCATTACATGGAAACATTGAAAAACAGTGTAAACATTGGTGTTTGTGCTATGACAAAGATGGACTTTGTTTATTACAGGTTACTTCTGAAATGCTTGATTTCACCCTATTTTATTTTGGGGTATCTGAGTAATAAAGACTGTACTCAAATGCACCCCAGATTTTTCAATTAAAAATAAGTAAAACGATAAGATTATTTTGATTCCCCATTAAAATATCAGGCTGCAGTGATTTGATCTACCAATTAAACTATAATACGTAACCAATAGGTGAAATATGACAAACTATGGCTCAGTTCAAAGGGTGTAAGTAACAGTATTCTGTTGACTACTCCATTCCAGTGATGGAGAAAAACTTTATAACTGCAGATTACATCAATAGGCAGGACAAATTCAGAGTACTAGGGATAATCCCTACTCACTTACACTTGGTGGATAACTGAACTCTGCTCCCTGACATTGTGGATCAACTTAAGAGAAGCAGTTTCCTGAATTTGGACAAGGTTGCTTTTCCTCTTTAGAGAGGCCAGCAGCATACCTTGTGTGTATTTGCATTACAATTTGCTTGAGATTCAATTAGATTCAGAAGACTGCTTATAACATCTAATAGCAGGTAAAACAAACATAATGAACTCAATCAAGAGGTGCAGTTTTTAATCATGACTTCACACTAACAGACAAATTTCAGATTTTAGCGTAATGCCAATTTACAATGCAGATATCATCTATCTATGCTTTTGTGTCTCAGTTAAATATTTCGGTAAAACTTTGTAAAACACACATACACAAGGTTCTTTTTTTTCCATTTCTCAAGGGAAAAATGGAGATCCAAAGCAACTTACTTTTTAATTAAAAAATAGTTAACCTGTAAACTTAATAAGGAATTTTGTTAACACTGGGAAGAACTGCTGATAATACATGGTCAGTTATTTTTTCAAATTGTTATAGAGACCTTTTGGCAGGCTCTTTTTTATAGTATTGTTTTAATCTAGTCACAATTGAGGGTTTTTAAGAGCAAACAACTTGTTTAAGGTCACCCTCTCAATAAGATTTAAGGGTAGCTTTTCAGCATCCCACTCCATTTATTTATTTATTTATTTATTTATTTATTTATTTATTGTCATTCAGATGGAGTATATGCTTTGTGCTAAATGTAAGTAAACAAACCATAAATAAACTCCTCTGTGGCTGACCCTGTGTGTACTAGCATTAGCTACTAGTAAACACAACATACATTTTTCCATCAACGTTAAAAATAATTTCCTGCCAACAGGAAATGACCCCTGACCCCTTTGCCTCTTATTAAAATTTTTTCGACTCATTGTTTGGCCAAGAAAAATTTCCAAATTATAAATTATTTTTAGACTTTTTTTGAGTCATGTTTCCCATTTGACCTTTATAAAACACACATGCGCCAGATCACCCCATCTGGTGATTTTTAACTACAAAACATTTTGAATCTCATGTATCAATTTGCTTCCATCTGATAGTTGGGTTTTATACTTTGTGCTGGCTTAGCACCACAAACTGGTAATAAAATGCACTGAAGTTTGTGATTTTTATGTGACAAGATGTGAAAACAGTTCAAGGCTTTTAAGTACTTTGTTGCAAATTTTGTATTTAAAAAAAAAAATCCCATCGCTTGCTTAAAAATGAAGCCAGAGACAAATCATTCAGAATGACTTCATTGCCTCCAGGTGTTCCTACATTGAGGGCTAATCAGGATCTTTACTGTGCACAGCTATGACAGCTGATATAAGCAGGGCAGCATTCAAACACTTATTTAATTGCCGTTTTTATGGTGCATTTCAGAGTGCCACCATAACTTTTGATTAGATGAGTTTATTGGGGGTGGGGATAGGAAAAAATCCTGTTTGAGGTACCGTCGCAGCAGTTTGATTATCTTTTCATTCCTATCTGCGGAGGTATAAAAACATGATGGATGGCCAAAGAGAAGCAGGCACAACAGTGAGAGTGAGCTCCGTCACCCCCTCTGGGTGTAAGATGGCTTAATAACTCGCATCAAAGGCGTAAGAGCAGACTTTATATTGTGAGACAGTAACATCATAAACCATGCAGAATATAAGAAAAGGTGAGGCATGAAGACTTCCTGAAAATGTTCTGGTTTGAGGTTTAAGCAGTCTTGCAGATCCGGTAGAAGCAGACGTCTACTCCTCTTACCTTTCCTCTCAGGTAGAGGACATAAAAACAGAGAGCAGTCTCTGAGTCAGGAAAACGAAAGCTGATTTTAAAGAGCACCTGTTTCTGTGAAATAAACAGGCAAGGA
>NW_006802891.1:0-2524 GCF_000485575.1 Poecilia formosa
CTGTACTTTAGTAATAAAGGAGCTGAATGAGAACAGCAGTGCAGTTTACTACTGTGCTGCTAGTTACCACAGTGCTGAATATCACTGCTGCTCTGTGCAAAAACCTCACATCCTGCTGCAGCTGCATGAACTCTCCACTTTCAGTCATTTCATTAGGGAGTATTTTGTCTAAACAGGATGTTGTTGTGGAGGCGAAATGTGTTTGTTAGTACTGCTTTGGAGTACGTCTGGCTAAAAAATGAATAATATATAACTCAACAGACAGTAATATCAATAGCTAATATGTCTGATAGAACATTCAATAATTTCACTGAACTCCAATCCAGAGCCGCGCAGCTTTCTGGAGGATGTAGACAGAGAAAAGGCATAACACAGCTTTTATCATAAAAGTTTTATTTAAATGGCCATGTAGAATCCAGAGGGTCAAATAATTTAATAATTACTAGTTTGTATGTAGATAACTTCATACAAATGAAGGACTTCAAAACAATATATTTCTCTGCTACTGTATCTATTTTGGGCATTTCCGTCCCCCCATACACAAAATGCCTTTTATTTAAATCCTTTATTTAAAGCAATAAAATATGCTTTAAATAAAACATCTTTTATTTAAAGATGTTTTTAAAAAAAGTTAAGTCTGTTTTTGTATCTGTTGCATATTCAGACAATGTTATACCACAACTGGTTAAAAACACGATTCACTTCTGTGTTAATCCAAGTGAATTGATCAAAAGGTATCTACATTTTACATAGAATTTTGTTAACATTGACAGAAGATTTAATCGCCTACAATGATATTATAAAACTAGACTAATACTTTTAATGACTAAATTATGACTAAAACTAAATATTTTAGTCAAGAGACAAACATTAGAGGGCAGCATATGGCTACAGACTAAAAGTTGAGTTGATTGGTTAAGACAACAAGAGGAAGTGTGATGTCACACATCCTTAAAAAAACACCCGTTTATGTTCGTCATGTAAAGGTTTCATAATTTTAGGAAGAACAGCAGCATGTATGTTAAATAGTCACTTCAACTGGATTGATAATTCAGAAAACTCAACAATATGATCGTCATCTTCTGCTTAATGTTCAACATGATTCAAGTTTTAGGTAAAATCAGTTTTTGGTACATTTAAAACCTCGTTTTACATTTCTACTCTTAATCATTCTGGATAAAGGAGAGTTTTTACACTATATTCAGCCTCCGCTGATGAAATTTCACGTTTCAACAGGCTCTTCCCTCAGCGATCAGGTCCATCAGACTCCAGCTGATCTGTTCCAGGAGCCCGGAGGAACCGCCGTCATCAACTGCACACACAGCATTGACAGCTACGATGTTATCCTCTGGTACAAACACTCAACAAGCAGCCAGATGCAGCTCCTGGGATATAACGATGTTGTAAACGGATACCCAGAGAAGGATGTTAAGGTGAAAATCAGTGGCAGCGCAAGCAAAGACAAGATCTGCACTCTGACGGTGGAGGATCTGAGTGTGAGCAGCAGCGCCGTTTATTTCTGCGCCGCTAAATACCACAGTGCTTCATATTAATGCTCCCCAGCACAAAAACCTCCAGTTTAATCTTTTTGTTGTCATATCTTTTTGCAGCTGTGTTGCTTCCTTTCATGAGGCGGCGGTGTATCGTCAGACTGTCTCAGCGCCAAGCAGAAACTGAAGCTCCTCCTTCTACATGATGATTTGATAAAAGGAACATCTGATAAAACACAAATCATCCGTCCACTCAGATTCACTGACAGCACCTTTCAGCCTATTTAAAAGACGGAGACCGTTCTTATTCTGAGCATTTATTTGATTCTGTTTCCAGGCGACGCTACAATCAGTCCAGGTTCTTCTGGCCTGCAGGTCCGTCAAGACTCCAGCTGAGATCTACGGCTCAGAGGGAGGAACGTCCAACATCTACTGCTCACACGCAGTTACAGAATACAACCGGATCCTCTGGTACAAGCAGTCGGACAGACAGCTGATCTTCCTGGGGTACGTCTACTTCGGCGGGACGTTTCCGGTGGACGGGCTGGACGTAAAGATGGGTGGAAGCGCCGATAAAGATCAGAACTGCACGTTAATGGTGGAAAGACTCGGCCGGAGCAGCAGCGGGGTTTACTTCTGCGCTGCCAATCGCCACAGTGACAAAAACAAAAGGCTGCCAGTGCAAACACCCTCAGATTCTCTGAGCTCATCATCTACTGAATAAGGAGTTATCTTTGCAATTAACGTCTTGCACATTACATGATCAAGTGTGGGTTTCTGAACGATTGGAAAAGAAAGGCAGAGTCTTGGTAATATTTAAATGTGAAGCAGCTGATGTGGCAGACTTGTAGTCCAGTCAGTTTTTTCCAGCAGTATTGGGTGTTTTACAGAAGGTGGTAGCCAACAGATTCCTGAGATACTTTGAAATAAACAATAAAACCCTGAACAGTTTGGTTTTGTCCACATTTTTCTGCAAAGATTTCTAATTTCTTCTTTAGTGAACATAAATCAAATGATCAGCTCCTTCCATGACA
>NW_006802892.1:0-2520 GCF_000485575.1 Poecilia formosa
TGTGTGTGTGTGTGTGTGTGTGTGTGTGACAGAGTGGAAACGACTGTGCGCTCACAAGAGCGAACGGCTGAGAGGCGTATCAAATGAGAAATGTGTTACATGGGGTTTATGGTGACGGCTTGCGCCTCGGCGCTTTGACTCAGGAGGCTTCCAGCCCCGTCATGGATGGCTAAGAGGAGACGGATTTCAGATTTTACAAGGCTAACCCGCGAATTAACCGTCTGCTTTAGCGATCAGGTGGTAGGACCCAAAACCATCCGCGCGCACATGCTCGCACACATACGTCTGTGGCTCTCCACACATGAGAGCACATATGCATACACACCATTAAACTGTCAGGGATGATGTGTGTCTGCACGATGCTGCTCTGCAGCATTTAATCCATAACTCTGACAGGCTGCTTCCCAGCCTTGAATGGGCTGGGAAGTGGATTGCTGTCTCTCCACACTTAAACGCAAGAAGTTTTGCCTCTTTCGTTCCCTGATTATTATTATTATTATTATTATTTATTTTTTATTTTTTTTACCAATTTGGTTCCAAAGCGTCGCAGGCCAAGCATACGTACACCAAGCATGCAACCTGGTGAGAAGTTTGACCATTTGCCCAGCCTCAAGCTAACACCCTCCTTCTGTAAACTGATACATGTGTGCGGTGTCACAGTCGGATACACAGCAGCTGTAGAGGCGGCAATGAAGAGGGGAAATGGGAATAGCCAGCACAGTAGACAGAGCCCAGATAGACCTGTCAGCTCCGTGACACCCACGCATACCTCACACTCTGGTCCCAGAGCGGCAGAACAGGAAGAGAAAGCAGGGCGGCTGGGCTCAGGTAAAGAGCTTCGGAGAGTGCTGGTGGTAAAGTTTAAAATAAAACCATGAAACAGAAAAAGGTGGGTTGAGGCAGTGCTGTTTATTTCAGGGAAGCTTGAAGGACCTATGGGAGAGGGATTTGGAGACCTGCCCTAAACAATCTCTTCAATTATTTAGCATCTTTTAGCTTTTTGTTGCTTATTGTTTGCCGCAGATTTTAAGGAGATGTTCCCTTAAAGTTTCATATTTAGTTCTAGATCTGATGGACTTGAAAGGCTGATGTAAAAACAGATCTGTCTGTGAGTCTGGACCTTCATCCTCTTTTACAAACCGCGCCACAAACACCGAAGCTGGTGGTCTCTGCTTCGTTCAGTTCACTGTTGTAGTGTAAACACTGACTAATTATTGTGCGTCGTACTGAGCTTCTCAAATATAAAAGCAGGTTAAAGTCAGGATTCTTTGGTACATTTGAAAAATACTTATGCTTGTGAAGGCAACAAACATTGCCTTCACCGGTAATATGTTTTATCATATATTTTCTTCAACCTCTAACTTTAGTTTAAAAACGACTTCCATGGTAAGGTCTCCTATCTCAACGTATTACCAGAACAGTTATTGTTTTTGTAAGTGGTTGTGGTCTATATAAAATGTGTACTGATTGCTGGGGAAAGTATAGCATGCGTTAGCTGTGTGTCCCAATGATTTTTTTAAGAAATAATTATTAGTTTTGTTGTGCCTTTAAGAATTGGCATCAAGCTGATGCAGACACAAAGATTGATAATTGATTGAATTTGCAAATCAGAATAAACTGCATAACATGAAAGGACAGAAAAATAACCCACTACATTTCTTAACTATTGGACCTTACTTACCTTTGGCTCTGTGGCAAAAAGATAATACAAAGTCCGGACAACATTGCACCTAAAATTTAAATATAATTTCGTTTCACATCTGTAACACTTTGCAGAAGTTGTGAGCTAAAATAAGTTTCTTCTGTTTTTCTCTCTTCCTCATTTCAATTCTGTGATTTAAGCAATACATGTAGCTGCTCCTAATGAGGCTCGAAAATGATTTAAATCTAATCTGTGTTGCAACTAAGCTGCACACCACAGACCCTCAGCTTGTATTTCTTTATTCACCAAGGATAAAACCCCAAATGTCTAAGGAGTACTCTCAAAAAACCTAGGAAGGTAAAAAAAAAAAATAAATAAAAAAAAAAATGGTAAAACCACAAGATTAACTCATTTGCTGCAGGTAGACTACTTTTTGACTTAATCATTCAGTGGTTGTGTGACCAATGATAGCATTTAGTGACACAGCCAGTAAATACTAATTTTGAATCCAGTTCTCATCTCCCAACAGATTGGTGAATCACCCAGGCAGCACTTATTAAACGCTCAGTCCAGAAACCCTGTCGACTTTTGGCCTCTTCATTGCAGAGGTAATCAGGTTTTGATGATGGCCTTCTGTAAGACAGATGCTCCTCTCACTTACTGGAAAAAGGGTATAATTTAGAGATGTTCCGTGTTGCTCTTCCATATATGAACAACAACAAAAAAAAGCATCAGATATTGTTTTTCAGTTATTTGTGAACTTATTTTTGCTGAATACGCCTTGTGATGTTTGGAAAATTGTTGTGATGACACTAGGGCTGTTGTAAACGAATATTTTAGTAATCGAGTAATCTATCGATTATTCTTACGATTAATCG
>NW_006802893.1:0-2518 GCF_000485575.1 Poecilia formosa
AAGCTGTTTACTACAAGCTGCTGGGGGAGTGGCTCTGCCTCACCCTGTAGTGATCGAGTCCTGCCAGCTGTCATTCCCCTGCTTGGATCTCTGAGTAGCTGCCTCTCAGACTGCCAGGATCTCATCGTTCTCTCAGTCTCTGATACTGTTTATCAGTTACCAATATGAATGATCGATCAGCCATCGTCATCATGGAAATCCTCACTGCGCTCAGACTCCGGCTGCGGATTTCCCCTCTCCGTCTTCCAGCTCAAAACAGAGCGCCGCTGCCTGGTGCGTGTTGATTCTTCAGGTAATCCTTTATATACAGAACAGAAAGCACTAAGCTAAAAACAAATTACGAAGTGGATGCCACCAGTCACTCCAATATCCAAACTTTGCATTAATTTTGCGATCTCACTGCTTTTGCCGCTACTTGAGCAACTTTACTTCGTTTCTTAGCAACAAAATACAGCATATCATTATCTGTTGAAGATTTGAGATTTCCAAAAACAAATTAATCTAATGTTGTGTTTCATTTTTTTTTTTTTTTTTTTTTTTAACGTTTGGAAGCTCATTCCTTGTCACATAATATATAACGGAAAAGCCGGTTTTTGACATTTCTCTGACATTCGGAAAAATATGGTTTACTTATTTTAGCATAACTCCAGTTTTACTTTAGGGTTAGGGTTGAGCTCCCTGGAGGTCCCAGAGCCACGGGGTTTTTTGACCAGGGTAAGGCGGGGTCCCGGTAACGGAACCCCGGGTACAGAACCTTCTTGAGCGGTCCCGGTTCTGTAGAACCCGACCTTGACATAGGGAATCATGGGGTGGTGCTGCCAAATGGCTGCCTTACCAGGGGCACGGGACATAAGGAGACGTCCAGGGGTCCTACCGAATGTCTGGGCCTCTGCCCGGGTTCCGGTGCCCCGATCCCGGGTAAAGAAGCTCCGCAACTCCCCCCCTGGTTCTCCAGGACAGGTGCCAGCCCAGCGGAGGTGCGGGGACCGGCCCCCGGTTCCGTAGAACCGTGCAGGGGTATTTTTGACAACTTGTAGCGGGGATGAGGGTGTCCGAATCCCGGGGAGGGTCCAGCCATTTGCTGGAAGGGTTCAGTCATTTGGTGGAACGGGTCTTGTGCCATTTTAAAGTCCCCAGCCATAATGATACTTCCAGGGGTCCCACCGAATGTCTGAGCCTATGCCCGGGTCCGGGGAGGGCTTCCAGCCATTTGCTGGAACGGTCCAACCGTTTGGTGGAACGGGGACTTGACCTAGGGTTATCAGGGGTGGGGTTAGGGTTGGAAAAAGAGGTTTCACCTGTTTTGCTTTTGCACATAGGTTTGTGGCGCATTTCTGTTCTAAAGAAAAAAATATAAAAATTCAGATATTTCAAAAATGAGATATTAACGTACAGTAGTTGATAGTTAAACAAAAGTTTTACAATTATTGAAAGCAAAAAAATTTAACAAATCTGAATTAATATTAGTTGATATAAATTTAAAACAGTTTAAAACCTGTAAGAAAATTGTTTGGAAGTTATTTTTCTGTACATCAGCAATCAACCAGTAAGCCTATTCTGGGATTGATTGGTAATGACTCCATCCTCCACTAGTGGCTTTCACACTTTTTTCCCCATATCATTAAACTGCTGCATGCGAGAAGTACATAAAATCCTTTCATTGTTCTGTCTCTCTATTCTCATGGGTGTAACAGGACTTTGCCACCAACAGAAAACAACAAACCTTGATATTGTCATCTTAAGCTGACAATTGTGTTCAGAGAGACGGGTCTTAAAACGCTTTTGCCTTCGAATAAGGAAATGTAAAGGCAAAGATTGATCTTTCTCTTGTTATTGAAACAGATTCTCATTCATTGATAAACAATTCTATGACATCAGTTACAGAGACATTGAAAATATTCACACCCTTACTTGATAATCAAGTCCAGTCTGATTGAGCTTGAGCTACTCTATGTTAGGGAGGCAGCGATTGCAGTTTTCAGGCCAATCACAGATTTTTAAAATGGCTGACCTGCCAATACCAATTCATTTTATCCCTAAATATAGTGACAAAGTCGCAAAATTAGCAACAGTCTGCATACAAGGTGTCTGTTATTTACTGCATACATGTTGATGTGACCTGGTACAGGGGTCTGTCCTCTGTAATGGCAGAGAATAAGGGGATAGTGGCTAATTTTTAGACCATTGCAGAGGTAGATAAAATCAGTGGATACAATTTTTTTTTCTATTATTTTTTATTTGTAGCCTTTATTTTACCAATATAAAATCCCATTGAGATTAAAAACCTGTTTTTGAAGGGAGTTCTGGCTAATAGGCAACAATAACTATAAGACAAAAAGTTGCCGTTACAAGAAAATTACAAGCTATGAAAATTATGTACATCATTGAATTTACCTCAGTAATTTTGAAGTTACATTGAAAAACACAAAATTCAGTCAATTTCACATGTAGGTATTGACTGGAACTTCCAAAATTCAGGAAATTAGGATTAATTTATGAGTGCACCTCTGCACTATTT
>NW_006802894.1:0-2517 GCF_000485575.1 Poecilia formosa
TTTCTCCTCCATGTTCCAGTCCACAGTCAGAACTTCCTGTCCATCAGGTGTTCCTGGTCGGACCTGTTCTGGTCCAGGTGAGGCCACACCTGAGGAGGCATGCTGGGTATTCAGCAGGAACATCAACAACATGTCAATCATCCAGCAGAACATCTGATGATGATGACTGATCATTTCCTCTTCATCTTTATTTATCTATCATGAATCTGGACAGGCTGGTTGGTGAGACTGAAGCTGCTGAAACGATGAACAGCTGAACTGCTGCTGGTTCGGTGGAGGACCTGTGATGCTGTGGGCCTGTTTCTGTTTCACCTGAAGCTCAGCTGGTCAGAGGGACAGATCAGAAACTAAACCACAGAGAAGAACTGAGCTTCACATCAGGAACAATTTAGACTTTTGATAGGTGTTTTCTCAAACCTACATAAAAGAAAGAACCAGACAACGTATATGAGTTTTCAACCAAACTTCTGCAGAAGGAGAAGACACAGTGAACTGCTTCTCCAAGCCACTCACCATGTGTTCTGAAAACCTTCAGTTTGTTTGTCTCTTTTATTAGCAAGACGGGTGTGAAAGGAATGGAGGAGGTGAAACCCCACATCCTAGTAGGATGTGGATTCAGAAACAAATAAGGGGGACAGACATTTAATTAACACACAGAAAGGTTTACAGCTCAGGAGGATCTAAGTCACCATCTGTAAAAACATGTTTGATTTAAGGAAGATTTAATTGTGGTTCCAGTTTCAACAAATTTGAACACTAAACTTCTAAATAGAAAACAACTAGTAACATAAAATTACAAATGTAAGAATGATAACAAACATAATTCTAACAACTTTTACTGAGTCAAACATCAACAAACATGAAGCTCAGCAGACAGACACACAGCTGCAGTTTAAGTTTCATCAGATTTTAAACTGATTTGGAAAAAAATATGTTGCCTGATTTTGTTGTTTTTTGTTAGTTATATGAATTATTGGCATTTTGGTCTTAAAATACCAAAATTTCCACTTTAGTTTACATTTTGGTCCATCTGATGATGTAATTCTTAAATATTAAAAGTTTGATAATTGGATTAGTTACTTCAGTCGACTTTCTACCAAATACTTTTCACTCTGAAGTCATTTCTTGTTTCTTTTTCCTTCTGCTTGAGTGAAAAAAAGTTAGTGTTTCTGATCCTCGGTGTCATGTTTCTGCTCTCTGATTGGTGGATCGGATCTTTCAGACTGATTCTCTCAGATCACAGCAGCTGGTCGCTGACAGATGAACTTCAATCCTCCATCTTGGGTTGAATCTGGATGTTTTGATGTGAGTGAAGCAGCAGCAGCTCCTGGATCGATGAGGTCAGGCAGAACGTTCTGGTTCAGAATCACCGTGAATCTCTGGCTTTGGGTCCGTGGTTCAGAACCGGGCCACAGACCTGCTGAACCGGGTCTGACCTGCTGCTGACCTCAGGATGTGCTGTGGCTAATGCTAGCAGCTAACGCTAACCTCCTCTGAATGTCATAAAGAAACATAAACTTCAGAAACTTGATTGTTCCTCTTTCCTTTACAGAAACGACCTTTTATTCTGCCAGGGCAGCAGGTTGCCATGGTTTCCTCAATGTGAATGATGTAACTGTGTTAAAGTTAAAAACTTATCAGATCTTATTGGTTAATTTGGTTCAGTTTAAATGTGAAGATAAAATTATTTCTTTGTTAATCTGCTCATGTGAGGAACTGAAGTCTGTCAGATAATCTGGACTTTAATCTGATTAAAGGAAGGAAACACAAACATGTCAAAGTAAAACGTTACATTTCAGCAAGAAGGAGGTTCAAAAGGTTTTACATGATAAAAACTTAATAAAGAAACTAAAGAGAAAAGTTACTTTACAGAACAATAAAAAGCTTTAATCCAGGTCATAGTTAATCTGTTTTCCAGCTGTTATTAATCAACATGTGGGATTTTACTCTGGATTTAAAGGAGCTCAGTGTTTTGGAAATAGAGCAGTTCTCGTATGACCAAGATAAAAAAAAAAGTGGTGAAATTGCCCTTTTTTCAAGTTTCACTAACAATTTAAACCTTTTCTTTTCAGCCTGTTCTATCAGGATGTACATCAGTTTCTAATCTCTCGTCCTAAATCATTTCAGACAAGGCAGCTGAAGGTTTTATATGTGGTGATTATTTAAAAAGAGGAAATGAAGAGGACTTAATGAGAAGGCCTCCTTCAGACAAACCGCTGAACCTTCGTGGTACCAGAGAAAAGTTTTAATAAGAGAAAAGTGAGCATGAAAAACCAGAAGCTCTCGGTTTATTAGTGGCTGTGTGAAACAGCTGAAAGCCAATAAAACAGTTGCAACTGTTTCCGATCTTCAGGTGTAACTAAAGAATCAGCTTATCGATGGAAGTGTGTGATCCTGAGGGAAATAATATAATAGATGAAGCCTAATATGACTCTGTCAGCTCCGTTCTGTTTCCTGGAAACGGGAAAGTTTAGATGTTTTTCAGCTCATCAGGAATCAGTCAGGATGTTCAGGATG
>NW_006802895.1:0-2512 GCF_000485575.1 Poecilia formosa
CAGAACCTGCTCAGCTGATCCTGGTTTAACCAGAGACTGTCCTCACTCTGCTCACCTCACTGACATGATGATCAATGATTATATAGGAGCTATATTAATAATATAGATTACAACAACATGTGCTTTCAGCTGCAGTAATGTGGTGATGTTAAGAACTACAGTTTAGTTTGTTTGAGTTTCTGATTATTTTGTTTCTATTTAGAGTTTCTCCAGTTTCTGTAGCAGGAAACAAGGACTAATGTTTAGTTTGTGGCTTTGGTTCATTTTTCATATTTTTTTTAAATTTTGTATTTGAAGTAGATTCTTCTTTTATGGTTTTATATTGTTTTTGATGACAAAGAAACCAGAAATCAATCAGTTTAAACTAAATTATTTAGTGTTAAAGGGTCCAAATAAGTGAAGGTTCAGGTTTCCAGCTGACAATCAGCTTCTTGAAGCTGCTGACCTTTGACCTGGAAGCAGAAAGAATGAACTTAGTTTTTCACTGTTTCTGGTGAATAAATAATGATTCAATGTAATCTGAGCTCATTTTAAGGTCTGCTGAGGAACAAATTATATTTTATTCATGTCCTGATTAATGAAACCTTAGAACTGGTTCTGGTTCTGATCACATTTTACCTTCACTAATATTTCTGGATCATTAAGAACAAAACACTTTGTAAAATTCGGCTCCCATTTAAAGCAGAACTTACAAATACACACAAGGGGGTTACGTCACAGGCATCAGGCAAAATATGTTACACCAGTTAAATGGAAAAGTAAATAAATAGCCAAACACTCAAATATGAAATTATGTTGACCTTTTGCAACAATAATTTATTACAAAAAACACGAACTAAGAAAATAATAATAGTTATCCTGATAAATAAATCAGTAACCAAAACTCTCTCAAATAAGTTTAGGATAGGTTTAATCCACTTAGTTCATGTTAATAAAGAAACCCCAATGGTTAAATGTCCGAATATTCTTGATCCTTTTTAATACGAATAATGTCCACAAACGAGTTCTATATCATGGGAGAATATCTCCTTTTTAATCCAAGGTCCCAATCCAAACGAAAAATCCCAAGCGTCAAAAACCTCCCCCCAAAAAATTTGAAAAAGGAGTGGTACCACCCAAAAATCCCCAAAAAGAAACGTAAAGTCCAGATCTCACCGGGGATGTCTTTCTTATCCCCCCCGGTGGCGACCTCTGGCCAATTGGCGTCCTCCTGCCTCTGGCGGCGTTACCTGTGCAGAAACTCCAATCCAGCTCCTAAAGCGCCTGATCCGCGGCGCTGGGGCGAACTTTCATTTTCCGTTTTACCTCCTTCCTTTGCTTTATTATTTGTTCTAAACGTTCAATTAATTCAAGTCTCCCACTGCACGGATCTGACGGTGAGCGTCTTCCTCTCTGATTGCGCCGCTGCGCGTCGACGCACACGCCCCTTTTTAAACACTAAATCTCAGCCACACCTAAAAATCAGCATGACCTGCCCAAAAATCAGTTTTAAAAGTGGAAACTCTGAATAATTTTATAAAGAAATAACAGCAACTGTTATACCAATCAGATGATACATTTTCTCTTCAATGTATTTTATACAGGAGAAAAACAAACAAACATAGTGGTTATGTTACAACTTCATCTCTGTTTAATAAACAGACATCATGTATTTTACAGTTTCACCACCAGATAAAGACAAAACTCCAATCAATGAAGAGTCCAGATGGTTCCACATTAAAACAGGTTCTGGTTCCTTTGGAGCTGAACAGAACCTGGATCAGCAGAATAACAGCAGCAGAGAGTTTGTGTTCAAACTGGGAGTCGTGATCATGGTTCATGTCTTCACATGTCAGGAGATAAAATGTTTTTCTGACTCAGTCAGACCAGAAACCTCAACAAGACCCAACATGAAACTCTGAGTTTTGGCTCATTTCTCCTCATGATACTTTCAGTTTAGCCTCAACTGTTCATGTGTGGCACCAGTCTGGTTCTACTGCGGTTCTGTTGGGTTTCAGTTTGTTGTTCAGATTTTCTTCTTCAACTTTTTGGATCATTTGCACAGACTGTAAGTTTGATTTGTTTCCTATGTGAATTTTGTCTCCAGGAACTTGTTTCTTTCTGATGTTTGGTGAACAAATTCACTTCTGATTTCAGCTCAAAATTTAATCTCTCTGATGCTTGAAGGTTAATCTGAAGATTATTAGATTACTGATGAACTGGAATCTAACATGATGAACACAGGATGTTTCTGTATTTTCTTCTCTGAACTAATTCTTTTTCTATTTTCTAGAATCAAACTCTGGTCTCCATTACTAAATTCAGAAACATTTTCATGCTGCTTCCTTTCAAAATGAAATATTGTTAAAATATGTTTGATTCAGTCAGATGATTAAATAGTTCATCTTGACAGGAAAGATAATCCACTTATAGTTTAATGATTGTGAACAAAAATCCTTCCTGTTCAGGTTGAATCAGTGAATGTAAATGTTGCTCCATGTCTCCATCTAGTGGACTGATAGTAGAAGTGCAG
>NW_006802896.1:0-2507 GCF_000485575.1 Poecilia formosa
AGAAGGTTTTTAATTATTCACTATTTATTAATTAAATGGTTTTTATTTTGAATACAAGTTTTTATTTATGCTTCTTATGGGTAGAAGTTTTATTAATTCTTTTAATAATTATGCTGTATTGTAATATTTTTCATTTATGTCTTTTTATATTTATCACTTTACTCTTTATTTTTACTTATTTTTTCATAGATATATTTTGTACTAATTTCTGCACTTTACTTATATTTTGCTTATACAAGCAAAATATAAGTAAAGTATGGCTGTGCTGATAATATTCACGCTGTCCGGACTTGATCGTCGTTCCTTTAAATCTCCGTTCCTCTCACCATGTGTCTGAGGTCCGCCGGACGCTTCTGGATCTCCTCAAACTCCCGGATCTTCTCCGGGTCCAGGTCCTCCTGCAGCTCCCAGGTCGCCTCCTCGTACGACAGGCTGCACCACTTCACCAGGTAGTGGGTCACCTCCTGCAGCAGAAGCACACGCTGCGTTGCCGCCCTCAACAGCCTCCAGGAAATAAAACCGCCTGTCTGGGAACGTACCTCGCCCGTCTCCGTATCCGTGGTAACGGCCACCTCCAGGATGCGGTCGACCTCCACGTAGTCTGGGTTGAATATGTCATCGTCGGGCTGAAGGGGGAAAACGGAGATGAACGAAGCAGAAAACGATTAGCTCAGTGATCGAATATTCTCAATCGATTATTCTGATGATTAATCGATTATTTGGAAAATTATTGATATTTGGCACTTTGATTTAAAATGCGTTGAATAATTAAATTGATATTTTAAATAACAAATGCAATAACAGCATTCCTTTAATAAACAGTCATTTGTAGCTGAAACATCAAAAAGCTCAGACCTTTCTGCTTAACATCGACACATTGCAGGGATTTTCTGTTGATTATTTTTTATTAACAACTGAAAATAAAGAGGAGAGTGATTTTACAGAATTTGAACAAAGTGGAGCTAAATCTGGTTACAACAGATTAGTAAGACTTTTCATCTTTTCATGATTTGTACAGTTTTCGGCTTAATTCCTGCTCTGAGTGTGTTGTTCTGACTTTTTAGAGTCTGTATAGTCCAGCTAATGATTAATCGATTACTAAACCAGTCAACGATAAATTCAACAATCGACTAATCAGGAAGTTTCACCTCAGTGAACAGGTGCTTCATCTGAGCCTGTTTGGTCCTGAAACGTTTGATCTTCTGGTGGATTCTGGGATCTTTCTCCAGCTCTTCCAAAGTGGCCCATTTGCAGTGCAAGTAGGAACTACAAGCATAAAAAATAAAAACAAAACGATGATTTAAGTCATGCAGCTTCCACTGAGTTTTTCTCCATTTGGACACAAAACCAGTAAAGTTCATTATAAATTAATGGCAGAAACTTACAGAAGAGGATTTAAAAAAATTTAAAAAATCTGACCTTTTTCTCAGAAATACAACTTTTGATCTCAGAAAAATTTAAATCACAATTCAGAGAAAAGACATAATCCTGAAAAGTCAGAATTTTAATTTTTAAAAGTCAGAATTTTGACTTTTAAAAAAATCTGAATTCTGAGAAAAATGTCAGAATTTTGATTTTGATTAAAATAAAGTCAGGATTCTGAGGTTAAAGTGAGATTTTTTTTCAGTCTCCATTCCCCTTTTTAATTTGGACCATGAAGCAAACGGAGCTTAATCTGGACGGTTGGGTGGACAGGTTGGATAAACTTGTTTTTATTAATTCACACGTTTTTCATGCAGGCACTCAGATGAGGAATAAAGTTTGGAAATAAATAAAAAATTAAGTCAGACGTTGTAAAAATGTCTCAAACCGTAAATGCATTGGAAAAGCATCATCTGTAACTACAGCTAGATTAATTTGCATCATTTCACCCATAAACGAACGCCAATAAAGATAACCAGTCTTCATTGCGAATAATAAAGATTTTACAAAAACAGTTGTCCTGCAACTTTATGATGCACAAATAAATTATTCCTAACAAAGTGGAGGAAAATGTAAAGTTCGAATCCATCCAGTTATGTTTTATTCATCATCCTGGGAGAATGAATTACAGAAAACAGAATAACTGCCGTACAGGGGCGTCTCCGGAGACACTCTGGCTTCGGGAGCTAAAACGTTCCTGAACGGATAATAACTGCTGCCTGGGAATAGCAGCCCCCAAAAACCACAACGCAGCATTTCTAAACACGAGCTGCTGTTAGCGGGCAAAAGTCAAATAAAAATGATTGACGAAGGAGATTTAACGGAGCTCAGTTCAGGTCTTTAAGGTTCCAGGCAGACATAGAATATATCCACATGAAAACAGCTTGAAATTTTTACTTTTTTATGAATTTTGTCAGGAAAAACTCGGGACTCGCTTTGATTTGTCCAATCCCTCAAATTCAACTGATGACGGCAGCTAAACTCAAACATATTCACAATGGTGGCCACAATTACGCTAACAGCAGAGCTAATAGCATTTGGCGCTAATGAAAACGTTTAGCTGTACTACATCTGCTACTTTCGCT
>NW_006802897.1:0-2507 GCF_000485575.1 Poecilia formosa
GTTTTCTAATTCGGGGGTGTTTTCTTTTTTGTTTGCTGCATTTGATTGGGGGGGTGTCTTTTCTTTTGTTTGCATGTTTTCTCTTTTGCTGCGCATTTGCACCTGTCGGCCACCGTAAATCAGCGCTGCGGGAAGGAGTTCCACTCTCAGCATGGATTTGAACTTGTGTCTTTAATGGGCTCTTTGCACCTCAGCTTCCGCGTTCGGGGAAAAGTGGCTCGGTTGTTTCCGATCTATTGAAAATGGCATTTTACACCAGGTGCTTGCAGGGCTTGGCCGAGTTATGTACATCAATCCGAAGCCCCAACAAGTAATCTGGAGAAAGGTTTTAAGATGTACGCCTCATTATACATTCACTGACACGAAGGTGAGTTTTACTTTTGTGGCTAACATTAACCTTAGCTTATGCTTAGTAGGCAATATTCTCTGACATTGTTGAGCCAAATGTGCTATTTAAGTATCTAAACATTCCAACGGACAATATTTTTACTTATTTTCAAGTATATTGTGTGTGTTTATTGTCGTTAGTGTCACAGACTAACGGGGTTCGGTTACGGTTCGGGCTTTTTAGTTCCAAAGCATGACGAAGCTCAACAAGCCTCATAGCTTAACAGTAGCGCAGCTCTGGTGTCAGAGATTTGGTTCAGCTGTTCAGGTTCAAAGTTGTTGCTTTTAGAAAAATATGACCGTGTCTCCGTGTTATTTCGTTTTATTACCTTTGCATGTTTCTTGTGAAGAGCTCGAATAGGACGATGTTTACAGCAGCTTGTACAGGCGGATCAGTTGCTCGGCTGTCAGGATCTGGTCTGCTCTCTCGTTCCCATACACTCGCTCTTCAGGCTGAATACAGAAGTGATTCCATGGAAATAACGCAGGGACGGGTCCTTTATTTACCATCCGTATCCCCCCTGTACATCTAGGCTAAAGAAGCTGATCCGGAGTGAAGTGAAGGCTGCAAACTTTGTGCTGTGCAGCATTAGCTTTAACTGGTAACAACAAATATTTACAAGCCACCGACTTCTTAATTCAGGATCGCTTGGAAATTAATGAAAACTTTAAAGCCCATTATATTAGGAAGACACCAATGTTCATAGTATTGCTTTATTTGCGTCTCTAGCTGTCACGGTAACTCAAAGCGGAAACAAATTAGCCGCATTGTCTCATGGAGATGTGACGTCAGCGCCCTAGGTGCAAAGAGTCGGTTGCCACCCGTCCCTTAAAATACGGAATCGTCTCGTATTTGGCTGTTAAATGTTGCGTCCCATATTGAACCGGGACGGGATTTGTTCCGTATTTCTATAAATGTCCGATAGACACGCCTAACACAAACATATCAACACTAAGTGTAACAATAATGACCAAAATAAAACACAGGAAATATTAAGGTCAGCTAAATTCTCGTTGCGGAATTCTCATGGAGCGCTGAGTAGTACGTAACAGCGTCCACCATCTTCTATGTGGCAGCAGGGCGATCGGAGCTCCTTAAGTCCTGAGCTGTGTGGACTTGTTTCAACTGTTTTACGAAACGAACTGGATTCATTGCCATTACCTTCCACAGGTAAGGATGAAAGATCGGAATTACTTGACTTTGGAGCTAGAAATTCGCTTCTAAACAACCCAGAAATATTTCCTATGTAGCTTAATTGGCCCGAAGTAACCGCTGATTGTTAGCATACCAGCTAACGTTTTCACACTGTGTTTTCTAATGAGAGAGAGGTGATGAAAAACCGCTGTTAGAGGAGAAGTTCATTAAAAACCATGGGATTTAGTGAGGAAAGATCAGTCATGATCAGAGCTGGAGCTGCTGTTCTCCAGTCTCTGTTTCCCAGCTCAGCTTCACCATGTCGGTATTTAGCTATAAAGATGCTACGAGTCAGAGCCCAACATGCTGAAAATGTCTTTTTCTGAATGTCAAGGAAACATATATGTATTTTCTATTACACTTTTGGATAATTTCTCTTTTATCCTTGGCTTTAGCCTGTGAACCAGGACGTCTCAGAAGTCATTAGTTATCCCAGTGTGACCAGCAGACTGAAGCCCTGCCTGTGACCAGTGTTCCCAATATATTAAATAAATGTTTTATTCTTTCACTTTTTGTGTATTTTTAAATATCTCAATGTTACACTGAGAGGTGTGGTGTGGAAGAGAAACTCCTCAAAGCTGGCTGTAGCATAAACATAGGTGGTTTATTAGGCCTCCTTCAGCACAGCATAGCTCACAGACAAGACAAAATGACATCTTTCCCAACAGTCTCTTAGCTTTCAGTCTCTCTGCTTCAGACTCTCAAGCTTTCTCCCTCTTCTTCTTGGCTCAGCCAACAGTCTCCTTATATACTGTTGTCCCCACCTTCTCAATTAACTGCCCAGCCAATCAAAGTCCAGCAAACATGGCCCTTTCTATAAAAGAGCTGGGTTTGAGGCGGGCCTCCTCTTTGGTAGGTTCCAAGATGGCTGCTACAAGGACACACCCAAAAGGTAACAAACATTTCACAAACAAAAGGATCACAT
>NW_006802898.1:0-2506 GCF_000485575.1 Poecilia formosa
CCTCATCAACCAGCAACTTCGCTGCGCCCGTGGGGGCACTGTCGAGGTAAAACGTACCTTCTCCAGTCTCGTTCATATTTTGTTTTCGTGACATCACAGTTCGGGCACCAGTGCTTCAAGCTCCTGTTTTTCTGGCCTCCCGTTGCCGGTCAGTCTCAGCATCGTCAGAGTTGTGATTAGCTCAACTTGTGCGGTTCGCAGAGCCGGGCTTTATGCTGTTCTAAAATCTCATCGGCTCCGCTTCCTAATGGCACTTGCACAGTGATCTGAACTTTGCGAGGAGCCGTCAGTCCAGCACACGCGACAATGAGGGTCATAAAATGAATCGCTTTCTTCCATAACTGGATGGCCGCTTAAGCGCTGCGGTTTCTACACGCAATCGCTGCTGGAGTTGGTTGCAATCATTTCTAGCACACCAGTGCTATGCGGTGCCAATTGGGGGAGGAGAATTAAAAAAAAAAAAAAGAATATATATACATAATAATGTATGAACTGATTTTCATTAATTTGGCGTATGGTGTACACTGTGTGTAACGTGATTTCTGTGCTGAGGAGCGATCATAAACGGCAGAGAGCAGTTCCTAGGCGAGGCAGCCAGTTCTCCTGCGCTGGCAGTGGGCGCTCATGATCCCAGACATTGCGATTCCACAAATACAGAGTAAGAGACGGTAACAACGAGCTAGCCATAGAGGTAGCCTCACAATAGAGTCAAGTGCAGCGATGCATCTATAGTTAGGGTTAGATGCAAAATTAACATGCAAGTTAATTTTCTTACATGCCGATTTGTGCGTAAAATATGGCGCCACACATTTTTTGTGCACACGCACACTTTATGCATGAGACCCCTGGTCCTAATCATTATCAGTTCTGATGATGCCACAGACATAGCAAGTCCAAAACGTCTTAAAATTGTAAGTCATATTTTCTCTTTGCCATTTTTTTTTACCCTTTAAACTACAAGTGTTTCCTCTGTTTAATTGCTCTATTGTTCCTTTTTGTAGGTTTCTGTAAAGTGCAGTGGTGCAGTGAATGGGAATCTTCTGTCATTGATCCTCACTGTTCTTGGGGAGGAGAAATGTCAGTTTGTCTGAAGTAATACTGGAATACTGTGACATTGTATTAAAACAATACTATGTCCTTGGTGAAATATTTTTCACATTTCCTCTAAAGTGTAAGTATTGTTTTATTATGCTAATTTTCATGAGCATGTTGTCTGTAAAATTTTAATCTATTGACAATTTGTACAGTTCTCTGATAGTATATTGGCAATGTACTCTTGTACAATGTGAATATATTGACTTCATAATGTAATTTTTTTCAGCCGGAAAGTGTGTTGTAATTGATCCTTCTGCGTACTGTAGTGTGTATGAAGCATGTAATGTACAAAGTGGCAAAGAAGAATAACAAAAGACATTAATAAGACATTTTTCTGCTGATATCAAGGCGACAGCGGACTGTAGCCAAAACTTAGCCACTACACTGCTACGGGAACAGGCTGAAAACAGAGGCAGCGATTCGGCACAAGGTAAGATAATATGTGTGTCTTGATGTATGCGTTTGTGTTATACGGAGTATGACATTATTTTTAGACAACTCTTAGCTTTTGTTTATGACAATTATATAAAATACATTTAACATGCAGTTGGAGCGATATCGAGCATGGTAATTTAAGAACAGCCAAGGGCAGCAACGCTTCTGCCCGATCCAAACCACACAAGTAGTCAGATCAATGTCCAAAACTTTCGCTTTACAGCTGTTTAAGTGGCACCGATCCACATGAAAATTCCACAGAACAAGTGGTAGAAATCACTTATTTCCCGAAAATATGACATCTACCTTTGCTGTTTCATAATTATAATCCACATTAGTGAATTTTTCCACTTAGCTGCTATAATCTGTTCTTGCTTTACACAACGTAATTTCTCTTTTTTTTTCCTCTGAGATTCTGCTTAGAAAATGAGGTTATGAAGTTGCATTCTCCCGCTGCTTTTTGTTTTTAAAATGGTAAATTTAGGTTTGCCTTGACTTTTATAAACTAATGCCTCTTATATGCATCATTTTTGTATTACTGTTGATACAGATATTAGGCAAACACTGTGCTTTGCCTGTTAGTAGTTTAAATTAATTTCAGCTGCACACTTTCAAGAGTATTCAGATTTTAACATGGATTTTCTAAGTAATATTTTAGTTCACTCTTACTCAGTAACTTAAGTGTTGTTACACCTCTGAAACATTTTTGCAGTTTCTTTGTGATACCAGAACTATTTCACTTGAACATTTAATTTCCTGAGATATCGTCAATTTATTTTCAAGCAAAACTCTCAAAAAGAGCTGAGGATTTATTAGTTTTGATTACTTTGTACAGCTAAATATGGACGCTTATTAGTTGTTGTTTTTTTTTCAGGTTTGCATCGCAACACCTCGTGATGTGTTTCTGAGCCATGATCGCTGTGCTGATTACCTTTCCATTGGATCCAAGCACCTGGACCAGCTGACGGCGTCCATC
>NW_006802899.1:0-2501 GCF_000485575.1 Poecilia formosa
ATGGTTTTAATAACAGATGAGGACAATGATTAAAAAACGCTGAAGGTGTATTAATTATACATTTGGGAGAAGGACTGCAAAGGAGCTTTGATCTATTTTTTCTGCATGTTTTTTTTTATATTTGATGTGAAAACCCCAGGACGCAGATTTTTAAAAAGTAAAATGATGAAATGGCTTTGAACATGCCCACCTACAACTACAAGCTTCCATTATTTAATCATAGAAGCTGCTGAATGTCTGATTGCTTTTCCAGCAAGAGGAAGATTTCATTTTGAACACTTCAGTATTTTATCCCCTCCTGTGGGTTGAATCTCTGCAAATTTTATTTTTTTTATTTTCAATGTTTTTGTCTTCTTTTCCACTTTGGTTTTGACAAAAATACAAATCAAAAGAATCTTCTTGGCTATTTATTGTGTACTTCTAGGATAATCTGTTGAGAAACCGGCTGCCTGTGGCGTTATCACATCACACATTTATGTTGTGGTATGATAAATTGCTAGGACGGTATTTTTCACTGCAATCTGTTTGTGATTGTTTAACTAATCAACGGTCTTTATGATGGAAGTAAGGACTTCGACAATCTTTTAGAGCGTATGTTTTTACAAGTTCTCCACCTCGGCAACAGTTATTGCACAAGTTAAAGTCTAAAGCTTTTTTTCTGGCCTTTGCACTTTTTGTTCTAGGGGTGAATATGTCATAAAATATAATATAAACATGATGATGGTTGAAAAAAAAAAAAACATCTTATGACTAATGTGAGATCAAAACTACTACACTGTGATGGATGCTGCCATTTCAACTGAGTTCTCAGCACTAGTTCTACTCTGAGCTCCTGATGGACATTAGGGTGAACTCTCAGGGTGAGCCTAGCCAGCTCACTCCATGCACCTTTATAAATGATTTTCTACTCTCTGCTATATACCATAGCTCATGATCTAAGGTGAGATGCTGGAAAGTAAATGGGCCAGTAAATTGAGAGCCTCACTTTTTGGCTCAGCTTTTTCTTCATAATGACAGGCTGGACCAACGCCCACTGCAGACAAGACCTCAATCCTTCCATCTCCCAATCCTTCCTGCAGTAACTCATAAGCCGAACACCGAAATACCCAAACTCCTTTAATTGAACCAGAGACTGACCATGGACCTGGACGGAGCGGTCCACGTTGTTGAGGACCATCACCTACGACTTTGTAGAGTTGACTTTCTAACCTGCTGGTATATACTAGTGTGTTAACTGCTCCAACACACACTGATAATTTTTGCCATAGTGATCTAACATAATTTAAACAGTTCTTAGAAATTTTAGCAGAGCCTTGTGTCCTTCAGGTGTTGGTGTATATTTTGCAACATTAGATTCTGGTCTTTTTTTTTTTTTTTTTTTTTTCTTTTTAACTACAGACTGAATCTCAATACTTTCTCTGTGTACCCCTGGGAAATTCTGTGTCCAGAGGTTATCTGCATCAACAATTCATCAATCTCACTGAAGGACTTCAAGAGTTTGACCTGCAGAAATTCATTGCAGTATAAACACTGTCAACAAATTACCGCTGTCCTTGAATCTGTGTCCATGGCATAGATATCCTCAGCTCCTAGGACTTGGAGTCATAGGTCAGTCGTCCCTTCGCTGCTGTGTCTCATGAAGGTTAAAATCCTTTGGGCATTTTGCAATCTTAATTAGTATGATTCACTCATGAGTAATATTCCTACAAAGGACAAAAGTGTTTTCCTGAGACTTTTAATTTCCAGCTGCATTCAGTGAAAAGCATAAATTTGAGTATTTGAAAGAAGTAATTTTACATTTTTGTGTACTTAGTCACTCTGGAAAAGCCGCAAAAGAAAATAAAACTCAAATGAAAAAAAAAAAAAACAAAACAAAAAAAAAACGCAACGATACATCTGAATTCTGTCAAAAAAACGTTTTGAAATGCTTATGGAATTTGCAGTTTTAAAGCGGGTTGGAGCGTATTAAGTAAAACGGGCTGTTTTGAGCTTTACATGATGATATGTAAGCCCTCATCAAAAAAAAAAAAATACCTTGAATGTTTCTTTTATTCTTTGCCATCCTTATGTTTAGCTTAGGCAGAAAAAATTGAGTGGCTATAAGTTGTTTTTCACAAAGTATGTTTAACTCAAATGTTTTGATTGACCTGAACTGTTTTTGTGATTAATTTCTGTTGAACAGAAATGGCGGTCTTGTAATATTTGTGTGGGTAAGGCTGTAAAGTTCTTGCAGACATCATGAGTTTTTCTATAGATTTGCTTTTTTTCCACCGAGTGCTGCGTCTTTCCACGCTATACATGTTTTTCTCAGTTAAGCTGTCCATTTGGTGCTGTGGTGTTATCCTATGTCAATTTGTAGAGTTCCAGTGGACTGGGAATCAGAATCAGAGCCTGGCCAACACATTTTTTGGTGAGCTTTAGCACCATCTGCCTCGTCTGATGAAGCATCCAAACCTGGGAACATATTAGATGCTTCGGCTGACTTTTTTTTTTTTTTTTTT
>NW_006802900.1:0-2499 GCF_000485575.1 Poecilia formosa
GAACTTTGGGGTTTTTAATTTTTTAAACAAAAGAATGCTTGAAAGTTCTTAAGGTTTTGTTTAGAGCATCTTGGCTCAAAATTTATCTGACATTTTTAGCTTTTTCTTTTTTCTTTTTAGTCACGCCACGATTTCTAACAAAGTCTCTTATGTTCTGAAGTGAGCGATTTATTAATGCAGGATGTTCTGCCTGTTGACATTGTTGAATTTCAACAAAACTTGCCAGCTTCCCAGTGTCAATGTGTTTCTGAAAATGTTTCAACACCGCTGCAATTTCTGTTGGAGACCAGGGCCGTTTTTGATTTCTCCGAGGATGGTCTTTTTCAGGATAATCTAAAACAAGAGAGACAATTTTACTTTTTAAAATATAAATCATATGTAGGAGTTTGCTATAAAAGTATGCTTGTAATAAATGTTTTACATTCCAGTTCTGTTTATTGTGTTCATTGAAGACAACCCTTTGACGATTTGATTTCTCAATGTGCATTTAGTCACCACATGAATCAAATATGTATCCACTAAAATTATTTTTATCCAATTTTTTTTAATTATTAAATTGATTACCAAGTTGTGATACACTGCATTTATTACACTTAGAAATCATGAAGCTACAACCCTGGCATGTCAAATATAAACTATCCTTCAAAGCTTCATTTTATACTACACTGCAAGCTTTATTGCCTGTTACAGAACAAGGCCATGCTTATCATGATTCATATTCTGTCCTGTCTATTCTGGTGTTAAGCAGTTTATTACTTGATCATAATCAGCAACTAACTTTGTAAGATTGTTTCAGCCTTATTTTTTTTTAAAAATGTACAGACCCAACCACTTCTCTGCATGTTTCTTACTGTGCTTTTTAAAGCTAAGGATAATACTCAATTCTTGTAATATGTTATGATTAGCCTTAAAAGAGTATCTCTAAACTGAACCACTAAGTAAAGAACCACCATGAATAGGAAGACAGCCATACCATCTTGGGGTTCTGAGGGTTTTTCAGTTGGTGGTGCAATAATCTCCGTTCCCTTTCCTACAATACATTAGTAATACTCCAGGCCAACAAAATAAAAAATACAAAATTTCAAATCAGTTACTAAATGACCAATGAAAGGTTAATTGAAGTAAGTCATACCAGAAGAGTTCCCATGTAATTCAACAGGAGATTGAGGTTTTCTGCATCCTGTCAAATTAGAGATACAAAACAAGTTGTCTGCTATATTAGTCTTAACTGCACAGAAACCTAACCTTTAGCCAAAGTTAAAGAACATTATTATATCGTGCATTGTTAACTGTTAAGTTAATGAAACTAAATTATTAACGGGGAGGTGCGGAGAGGGCTGTTAAGGTAGTCATATCTTCTACTGTGCCTGAAGGCTTCTCAGCAGATGGCATAGAGGATGTTCTCCCTAGAATATAGTATAAACACTTCAACAATGCTGTCAAGGAGGGTAAAGAAAAACCTAAAGAAATGGCAAAATCTTCTAGCAATGAGTAATCAAAATTTAAAGAAAAACAAGGTACCTTGTGATGTCTCTTCACCTAAACCATCTGTAATTGGATAAGTAAACAGAATACACCTGAATGTCTAATTTTAAAAACATGTAATATTACATCAGGCATGACGACTGATATTCACCACCAGAAGATTCATTAGATTCTTGATTTGTAGAGCATTGAGTATCATTTACAAGTGGGGATGGGTCACAATCAACCTCACTTTGTCCACTTTCAGTGTCAGACAGTTCCAACTCATCTAAAAAAGAAAAATTAAAACCAATTCAGTAACAAATAAAAACACTAATCCAAATAAGTACATAGAATTTTGAAAAGTACCTTCAATTTCAATCTCCTCCAGCGTTTTGCCTTGCAGATTTGCCAAGGTCCCCCTTTCCATTGCCAGAAGCAATTTAGAAATTTTTGCGAGCTGAGTCGTAGCCTCTGGTAGCCTGTAATACTCTCTGTGAACACGTATATCATGTCCCAGAAAGTTTGCAACTTGGTCCAGTTCGTGATTTCTTAGGTTTAACACTTGGGACAATGTTGCAACATGCTTGCGAAGTTGTGTTGATCTTAAAAGTTCAGGGCTTTGGGCACCACTGTCATTTGCATAAACCCTAAGACAGTCTTGTCCTCTGTAAGGGGTTAGGCAGTTGGGTATAGCAAAAAGAAAGGTGTTTTTGTCTGGCACTCCACACTCCCTTCTTTTGCTAATGAGCTGGGTGATGGCTTCAACCATGTCTGGTGATAAAAGTACAGCAACTTTTCGTCCCCTTTTCCCCTTTATTTCGACCCTACTGAAATGGGCACAAAGTTGTCGTTCAAACTCTGTAAGACCAACTGCAACATCTTTATGCAAGGGAGTGGTGTCCCTCTCTAGAAAGGCAGACAGCTGCATTTTAGAAACCTCTCCACCTCGTCTTCGGTTGAACAAAATGATTTTTGCCAATGTAGTTCTGCACAGTTCCCTATAGGCTTGTGGTGATGGATCACTTTTCAAAG
>NW_006802901.1:0-2496 GCF_000485575.1 Poecilia formosa
TTCCAATTGATACTTTTATTGATCTCATATAATATGTGTATTCCATCATTTGGTAGAATAAAAAAGTTGCTGGAATAGCAGGTTAAGAGGAAATCTTCATTCTTATTTCTTTTCAGACATTACGAGTCAGCAGAACATCTCAGGAACAAGTTTGCCCACATGGTTCAGAAACAAAATTTAAGGCAGAGATGTTTCACGCAAGCATCCAGACAGAGGAGGAGACTCCCAGGAGCCTTTAACTGGAGCATAAAGCACAAGTTAATACATACATTTTTCATAGATTCATGTTTATTTGTGTCCTAAATGTCCTATTGATGTTACAGCAAGTATAAAAACTAAAAGATAAAGTACTAAAGCTAAAAAACAAGAAACAATAAAACATACCAAAAAAGAAATTAAATATAAATCAATACATAATGGGAAGAGTACAGTATTTCATTGTCGAACTCTGACCATCATGTGTCAGACCCACTGCCTTGTTCTGCATTAAAAAGAGACATTTCTGCAGGAACCTTAGGGGTGCTGTCTGGACTCAGCATGTAAAGGATGAGAGCTATCAGCAAGAACGGCTTTAGTTTTCCTTGTGATCTGCTTATCTAACGGGTAAGTGAGCATTGTTCAACTCCTATGATCTTATTACTTGTATGTGTTACTCTGCGAAGGGCTTTTTTTTTTTTTTTTGGCCTTAAACTAAGATTTTCTAACCAACAGAGGAGAGAAAAAGTCAACACAGATTCAATATATGATCTATAAAATAGGATCATCATTGACTCATCAACTTGAAACTTTTCAAGCTTTCTTAGACAAAACAATCTTTGCAGGTACTCTGATCATTTTAACTTATTATCCAAAATAGAACCCGAGA
This sequence comes from Poecilia formosa, assembly GCF_000485575.1. Taxonomy (NCBI): domain Eukaryota; kingdom Metazoa; phylum Chordata; class Actinopteri; order Cyprinodontiformes; family Poeciliidae; genus Poecilia; species Poecilia formosa. The sequence goes on from NW_006802901.1 coordinate 866, forward strand.
TATTTGTAGTTTTCTACTGTTTGACCTTTAACTGCTGTTTGGTTTGTGTTATGGGGCTTCTGTCTAAAATCAAAAGCACATGTTCTTTGTTTTCTGTGCATTTAATAAAAGAAAAGCATTCTCATACCAGTCTACACCGCACTGCTTTGATAAAATAGCGTGATACAGGAAAATGCAACATGGTGTTAGCATGTGCCTCTCTCATGCTTGGTTATTCTGAACTGTGTAGTAGGTTTAGGCTGCTGGAGGAGAAACTCACCACTTTTCCTCACTTTTTGTGCTACTGCTCCCCAATCTGCATTATTTTCTGCTATTTCATCTGTCAGCTTTGTTTTCTCTCAGTTGTTTTTCTCTCTCTTCATAGAAGCTGCATGTAGATTATAATTTTGTTTGGCTGCCTGTACTGAACCGGGTTCTGCTGGAGGTTTCTTCCTGCCATTCGCCACATGACTTCTCCCTCTCTCTTTCTGACTTTCTTCCTGCATTGCTACTGTTGAATGAAGGCCACACCGGTGCCACAAAAACTCATATCACTTTTATAAAAAGTGAAAATAAAGTGAAAATAAAAATGCAAACATAAATGTGCAAATATCAGCAGGCATGACATTTTAGATTCGCAAGTAACTGAAAGCACCAGCAGAAAATGTAAACGCATATTAGGTTTGTTGGAAACAGCGATGGTTAAAGACGATATGGATCTGAGATAATTCTCCTCTGCACTCCTAGGATGCAGCAGCCGGTCCCTGAAGGAGCTCTGATGAAGTGGGAGATGTCCATTATTGTCTTCCATCACCTGCACTGGGGTCGAGGGTCATCCTAGGACAGAGCCAACCTTCGTGATGAGCTCATCTAAGCGTTTCCTCTCAGCTGTAGATAAGCTGCTGCTTCAGCACACACCACAGAAGATGGCTGATGCCACCACAGACTCAAAAGGGAGCATGCTAAAATCTATGTTCTTCTTTTTAAAAAAGGCTAAATGTAACAAATTCCAGCCAAAGTTACTATTAACTTTGCCTCATTGTCAGTTTAATGTCATGTTTCTAAATCAGACAAGTGTTTCAAAAATGTTTACATGTTTAATTTACTGGTAAATCATTTGAAAACTGACTCAGTTTTTTGCTGCCCTCAGCAAACAAAAAACCCACTAAAGGAAATGGATCACATGCTAGATTTAAAAGACAGTACAATTGGGCCAGATTGTTTTAGGTTTCATTTCTCTCTCATTTTAAAAGTGAAAAAAAATACAACAACAAAAAACAAACAAAAAAAAAAAAAAACAAAAAAAAACAACAACAATATTGCAGTCAGAAAATCTCAGTTAGAAGGGGGTTGCATTTGTTTTTGGTTGTACATTTTATGGCTTTCTCTGAACAGTTTTGTGTTTTAGCAATACAAACTTCCTGAATGCCTAATGTTCAGCAACACTTAAAGTCTCTGGCTTGGTTTTGTGCATGAGGCAGCGCTTCTAAGATAGCAGTCACTGAAGACACATTAGCAGCCAACATACTTTCACAAAATCCGCACGTCATTCATGGCGCCAATGAGTTCAAAGCGTCAGACTCTAGCGCCCCCTGCTGGACTGATGTGAGTCTATCTTACTTGGGAATTTGTTGAGTAAAGGCCATGAAAAA
>NW_006802902.1:0-2495 GCF_000485575.1 Poecilia formosa
TGGTTTTCATACTGACCCTTTAAATAACTCCAGTAAGATAATCTTAACTGTAATCTTCTGAGGTAAAGTGGTATTTCCCCCATTTCAACTAACAAAGCTGAGATCGGAGTTGTTCTGATGCCTCCTGTACACAACCTCAAGGCTTGATACTGAATAATGTCTAATTTTTTAAGAAGTGTTTCTGATGCTGATCCAAAGGCCAGGCTACCATAATCTAATACAGATCTTATTAAACCCGTATATATTGTTTTCAATGCTTTCCTCTCAGCGCCCCACTCTCTTCCCACCAAACACCTCATAACATTTAAAACTCTCTTACACTTATCCACTACTTTTTGAATATGTCTACTCCAAGTGAGTTTTTCATCCATCCACAAACCCAAAAATTTAAACTCATTTACTCTTTCTAAATCATGTTTATACAAATATAATTTTAAATCATTAGATACTTTCTTCCTAGTGAAAAATAAGGTCTTTGTTTTATCTATTGAAATTTTAAAACCCCAATTATATGACCACTCTTCTATACTATATATTGCTTCTTGTAATTTCTTAACTATAAATTTCAAGTTCTTACCTCTCTTCCAAATTGCTCCATCATCAGCAAATAATAAACAACCCATACCACTCTCCAAATTGTCAAACATATCATTAATCATAATAGAGATAAACAAAGGACTCACAATACTTCCTTGAGGAGTTCCATTTTCAACAAAATATTTTTCTGACAATTGTTGACCTATTCTTACTTGTATAGATCTATTATGTAAAAAATATTTTATCCAATTAAACATTGATCCTCTAACCCCCATTTTCCTTAATTTAATTAAAAACCCTTCTCTCCACATCATAGGCTTTCTCTATGTCAAAGAAAACCGCCATCACACTCTCCTTATTAACTTGCCCTTTTCTGATTTCATGTTCTAAACACAAAATAGGGTCCATAGTACTTCTACCTTTCCTAAATCCACTTTGAAATTTTGACAAATACCCCTTCTTCTCCACAAAATAACTCAGTCTTTCATTTATCATTCTTTCCATTATTTTGCATATATGTGAAGCTAAACGCAATAGGCCTATAACTTGTAGGATTTGACTTCTCTTTCCCTGGCTTTAAGATTGGAACTATAATTGCTTCCTTCCATGCCACAGGTAAATAACCCCCTTCCCATATCTTATTAAAGAAATTTAATATCTTTTTAGATGAAATACTAAGTTTTTTAATCATAATATAAGAAATATTGTCTTTTCCTGGAGAAGAATTTTTTGTTTTCCTTAAAGTGCTGTTTAATTCAAATAATGAAAAGGAATTATTCAATAGATCATTATATTCTGTATCTACTTCTAACAGGTTAATATTTTCCTTAATAATAGAAGCTCTTTTCCTTATTTCTTCTGTATTTAAATTATTGCTACTATGAATTTCAACAAATTTCCTAGCCAGCATATTTGCCTTCTCCTCCTCATTTAGAGCCATTTCATCTCCATTCTTAAGAACTGGATATCCATATTCACTTCTAATTCCATTCATTCGTTTAATCATTCCCCAAATTTTTGAAATCTTTGTTTCCCTTCCTACTGAATTACAGAAATTTCCCCAATAAACCTATTTAGCACTTTTTACCGTTCTTTTAACCAGAGCTTGTGACTTTTTATATCCCAGCAAATTCTCAAAATTCTGATTTCTCTTTAACAACCTAAAGGCTTTATTTCTAGATTCAATTGCCAAATCAAGTTCCTTTGTCCACCATGGTACTATTTTTTTCTTATACTTTCCTTTTTTCCTTTGAATTGTTCCATGTGCTGCTCCTGAAATAGCTTCACAAATAGAAGAGTTTACACTATCTATATCCAAATCTAAATTAACCTTTAGCAGTTTTTCATCACTTATTATTTTATATTTTTCTCAATCAACACTTCTAAATATCCATCTTTCTATATTTCTATTATCAACTTTCCTTATTTCTAAACCGATTTCAATCACAATAGGATAATGATCACTTCCTAATGTTGATTCTTTTAAAACTTTCCAATTACTAATCCCGGCAAAATTCACTGATACTAGAGTTAGATCTAGCGCTGATTCATTTCCATTACTAATATCAATTCTTGTCCCTTCTCCATCATTAATACAAACCAATTGTTTCTTATCCATTATTTGTTCTACCACTTCTCCATTTGCATCATTTTTATGACCCCACACAGTGCTAAAGGCATTAAAATCTCCACAACAAATTAGATTTCTTCCTAGATTTTTAAACATATCCTCCATTTGATATAAATGCAGTTTTTTACAGGGATTAAAAAAAATGTTGTGGAGGCCAAGTTAATGTATAAAGTATTCAGTTACTGTTAAAATGTATTTGCTTAATTAGAAATGTACTAAGTGTTTTTGTTGAAATTTTAGGTAGAATTATTAATATTGCATGTAACTAATTTCATGATTTTTTACTGTGAATAAGTATTACTAGAAGTATGTTTTATAGCTTAATTGG
>NW_006802903.1:0-2493 GCF_000485575.1 Poecilia formosa
TCCTCAAAATCAAATAAATATGTCAAACTACACACACTGGCCACATTTTTAGGTACAACTATCTTGNCTTCACAACTGCCTTGATTCCTTGTGGCATCTCTAACAACACAAGTCAGGGGCACCGCCAGGAATCGTGGGCCCTCTGACAAAAAAATTTGTTTGCCCCCCCACACAGCTGCTGTTACAATTTTTTGAGTCTATATGACCCATAAAAAGCATCACAATTTTATAGGCTTGCATCTGCCTTGCTTTCTTTGGTTCAGTACTGATAATTAGCACAATTGATCTGGTATTTTTATCTTTTTATTATCTTTTTATTATCTTTTATGTCCTTTGATAATCATTCATTATTGTTCTATTTTCTATTCATTTATTATTCTATTATTCTATTCATTCATTATTGTTGTAACTTGTTCTTTGATAAAACTTATTATTCTCAGGGTATTGTGCAAATTGATCATGCTGTAAGCTCATGCGGATCACGTGAACAGGGCGTGCTTAGCTCTGGTTGACTTGGGTTGGGCTCTGATTGGTCTGCTGGTTCACGCTCTCAGCCCATGATTGGCTCATGGTCAGAGAGCGGCTACCTCTGATTGGATGGCTCGCCTGCAAGGATGGAAATGGCCATTCCCCCTTTTGCACACGGACATCCCTTTGTTTAAGAGATAAAATACGAAAAAGCCCGCGGTTTGAGTGAGAGTCTGCTGTGGATCGCGTTCGAACGCCCAGCTACGTTGATGCTGCTTTGTCTCTAGGCCGAAGGCTCTCCGTCCGCGTTTCACGAGGTAAGCACTGATAACTTGAATGAATCGAGCATCACGTGTTTAGTCATAGAGTGTTTTGTACTGTATTCTGTGGGGAATAAATCGAGCATATTTGTTCTAGCAGTAACAGTGTTTGATGCATGTTATTTTGCTGTAATCTGTGGGGAAATAAATCGAGCACATTTAATTCTAGCAGAAACAGCGTTTGGTTTCGTTATTGCCGCCGATCTCCTTCGACCCTGATTTAAAATTTCATAAAAGAACAATATTTACTGATCATGAATTTAACATCCAACAGTCCACATCCAGTATGCAAGTAGGCTGCTTACATTTTTTTCTATTAGTTTTAGATTACTGAAATATCTTTCCCCATGAGCAACAGTCAAAAGCAACGTGCAACTACACATGAAGCACTCCAGTCTTCTCAAAAATGCTATGTAGTTGCATTTTATTCAAGCTGCAGTGCATAACTTTAATAAAAAATATGTTTTCTCCATATTTGTTAAAGCTGTCACCATATCATAGCAGTTTGTTATGAGACAGATAATCTGTGAAAACAATCAATCTCCTCCATCTCCTTCCTGAATTACTATTACTGGTTAAAGTAATGCACCGTTCTGACCAAAACAACCAATCAGAACTGGTAGGATGCTCTTAGCACTGTCAATCAACTTCATTCACTCACTGCTAAATGTGCTAATGGTGGAGAAACAACTTATCATTACAAGAAACCGTTTATCTGCCGTCATTGGTAGCTATGCTAACTAAACTGAGCATTCACAGTTTGAATCTGCACAGCTCTGTGCTATGCTAGCTGCAGAATGGCACAAATCGAGGGGGAGGAAGGATGAGCAGCACCACATGAGATTGTGATTGACAGCGCTAAAACTCTCCTGCCACTGACTGGTTGTTTTTAGAGAGCACTGGGAGAAAGCAGAGAAAATAAAATTTTCACAGATTATCTCTCATACCATACTGTCACAACATAATGACAGTTTTAAAAAATATGTGAAAAAAATATTTATATAAAAGTTACATACTGCAGCTTTAATTTCACTCAGGAGAGGACAGGTCAGGAGGGATGTGGGTTATAACTGCTGCTGACTGACTCATCTGTTGCTAAGTGGTAAAAGGTACAAGGGACAAGTTAAATATATGAATAAGTTGGTAAATTTCTTCCTTGATTCATTAAATGCTAGTGAAAAGGAGGTAAACAGTAGTCTGTAGCTAAGCTAATTATGCTAAATGGTTGATAATCTCACACAGTCTACCCACCCCTCTTGGAGAAAAGCTGGGTTATAAATTAACACTCTTGCCTTTTTCGCTCTCTCCCTCTCTTTTGTTTTGAAAACCTGATTTTATAACTTTTCTTAGCAGCATAGTAACTGGCACAATCGTTCGTGTCTTCCACTGACTGCTGCTGAACAGCATCACTCTCAAGAAGGAACGAACCATTTAATGTAGATAGGGGGGTGTTCAGGGCAAATATGGATGTGTGTTTTTTGATCTGGGAGTGAGAACATAAAATCTTTACTGCTAAAAACAATCTTTGAAAATACAATATGATTATTTTTGTAATTGACAGGGCCCCGATTTTTCTTTATTTATATGAACAAAAAATAAATAATTAAATTGTGGAGGGCCCCCTGTTGGTCAGGGCCCATAGAATTGTCATTATTTCCCCACCCTATACCACGCCCCTGACACAAGTTGTGGGAAATGTTCCTCA
>NW_006802904.1:0-2488 GCF_000485575.1 Poecilia formosa
CAAATCATAGTGCAGCAAATAGAGCAGCTCCTCCCGCTGTCTTTTATCCACCGCCTTTTCTTTTTGTTTCTTTTATCTCTTAAAATGACTCCACAAACTGTCACTATTCTACATCGTCATCTCTATTTGGTTATTCTAAATTCCCGTATGCTATGTTGGGGGTTTTGTGGATTTTCTTCTGGAATCGGGATGTTTGTGACTGGAATCAGTTCATGTTTCTCCTGCCTTGGACACACAAACCAACCGAACCTGTTGTTCTTTTATCAGCTCTGTGGTCACAGAGGTTTGGAGAATCGGCCGACATCCTTAAATCTTGCCGTCTAAACCAGACTTAAGACTCACAATCTCTCCTCATCTCCTCTCGACCACTGCCCAAACGCTCTGACTCTGGTCGCTATCATATCCCTTCAAAATAAGAAGAGCCACAAAAATGAACATTTTACTTTCGTGAAAATTTTAACTCACGATAATGACTAACGGAGCCCTGAGCTTGTTTCTCTGCAACGAGACGGTTCCATCTGGGAGTGATGAGAGACAATAACACCTGAAGTGTTGCTTATATCCACAGCCTGCTTGGTCTCTACGTGGTGAAGCAGTTTGAAGCTTCATTGCCTCATTAGCAGCCGGTCGCCGCATGTTACACAGAGCAGCTTGTAATGTTTGACTCACCTACCGGTCCGGGATAAACCCATCTTCCTGTCTCTTCTCTGGGCCTTTTCCCCTTTGCAAAGAAACTTTCCAAAGACATCTGATCCGTTTCTTACTCATTTTGCTGCTTGTGGGCTCAATGTTGGCGCACAAGTAACAGAGAGAATCCGGTTAAAGATTTTCAAAATAAAAGATCTTCCAGACTCAAATAATACATAAAAGGGAAACTAATTGGTCCACGGACCAGGGGTTGGGGACCACTGGTTTAAACCATTCAGACGAACAACACAGATACAATCAAAACTGTCAGATGACTGATTACCCCGCGATAACTCAGAAATAGTCTAAATTAGGATGTATTTTTATTTTTTTCCTGCTTACGGAAAGTTTCTGTTTATATCATAGGTTTGTTGTGCCTTTCTATCCTAAAGAAAAATATATAAAAGGTCAGATATTTCACAAGAATATGTTAACATTCAAGGAAAAACCTTACATGACCTTGTATTAAAGCAGAAAGTACGGTGGCCCGTAAGAAAGACTTACAGTATTAAGTTATGCCGCATGAACTGATCACTAGATTATTGCGAGGGAACGCAAAAGAAAAGAAATTCCCACGTCCCCTGGAGGGCTCCGTACTAAATAACCTAAAATATTGCTAAATATTTTGCAGTCATCACTACATTGATGACAAAAGTCAGTACATCCTGTTGAGAATAAATAATTCTCTGGTTTCCTTCCGTCTCTTTTAACTAGTTGCAAAGCTAAAGGAAATAACATGTTATGAAATGCTCTTAAAGTTAAAGCTAAAGGTTAAAGGTCGTGACACACTAAGGAGTAGCTGAGATAGAGGCTAACAAATAGGATTTAAAACTCCTTTTGGTGCCATTTTGTCCTGCTAGCTCTTAGCATGAGAAATGGACCAGCTGTATTTCGGTGTTAATAAATGGAATGAATGATTTCAACTCACTGACTCTTCTTTAACCTAACAAATCACAAACTTAGCATGGAGAACGGATAACTCTCCACAATCCTCATTTCCATCAGAACTTCTCTCTTTCCTCATGAAGATTTTATCAACCTGCCTCTGATTTCACTGCAGACCTTCTACTTCCTGGTTCTGCTGCTCTGAAAGAAGAAACTAAAACCCACATGAGTTTCCGTCACATTTACTTTCAGTTTGATTTACACGAGCCGCTGTTAAGGTGCGGCTCTGATCAGGTTGTTGCATCTTTATTTGTTGTTCAGATGTTTTTCTTCGACTCTTTTGATCGCTTGAACAAATTGTAAGTTTGATTTGTTTACTTAAACTTTGTCTTCAGGAACTTTCCTGTTTCTTTCTGCTCTCTAAAGTTTGGAGAAAAGATTCACTGCTTATTTCAGCTCAAAGTTTCATCTCTGCTGATTGAAGGTCAGAATTATATTACTGATGAACTGGAATCAAACAACATGATAAAAGGACGATGTTTCTATGATTTATTCTCTGAAAAATTTGCTTCATGTTTTTATTTCCTGTGATCAAACTCTGGTCTCCACCATCCACAAGTTGTCAAGTTGTTTCTGACAACAAGTTATCAGAAACAACAACTTGTTGCTCCCTTTCAAAGTAAAATATCTATATAATCTTTGATGCAGAATATAATCCAATCACTGCAAATGATTATTTGTTCATCATTTGTAGAGATTAATAATTAACTAAAATCCTTCCTGTTGTTCAGGTTGAATCAGTGATAGTCTCCACTAGATGGAGACTATCACTATCAGTCTCCATCTAGTGGAGACTGATAGTCTCCATCTAGTGGACTGATAGTAGAAGTGCAGGTTGAATCAGTGAATGTAAATG
>NW_006802905.1:0-2486 GCF_000485575.1 Poecilia formosa
CTGGAGATCAGTGTTGGACAGAAAAGCTCTGATCGCTGCATCTCTGACATATTTTACATTTGATAACAACAGTAAACCTATTTTAGCTGAGAATAAACCAACATGGATATGACCCGCCACAGCCCAACGTGGGCCACACCTGATTCAACCCAAACCGGAAAATAAAGGATTTAACTGGAAATCCCAAAACTCAGTAAAATCAGCAGCTGGTTGGGGTTAAAATGCAGTTAGTTGCAGAGGTTCAAACTTCCTGAAGGTGACCTCTCCTCCGTCCCTCACCTTGTCTGGCCGCTTTAAATCCTCACTGCAGTGTTAGACTAGAGCTAATCTCTCAGATTAACCAGATTAACACTGAGCTGCAGCAGGCGCCAAACGTCTCTCCTCCAACTTATTTCACTGATTAATAACAAGGTTGGATAAAAACATTGAGCTTCTCGTTCCTTAAAGAGTCATTAGGAAAGACTCACCCTGGAACTGCAGGAAACAAGTTAGAAAGTTTAATAAATATAAACATTTTGTAGTTAATCCAACTTAATGAATTCAGATTTAAAACAAATAAAACACTGAGTCAGATGATCACAATATATCATCTCAGATATAAATTTAAATATTTGCAATAAAAATATTTTTCATCAACTCTGCCTTTCAGAAAGTCCTAGTTAAAGTAAAACATTCATTCCCATCCCATGAAGGTGAAAGATAAAAAAATATAATCTACAACTTTGGGTCATTTAAATACAGGTTTGTCTCACCAAATTAGTTTCCAGCAGTTCATTGTTTTTTTTTTGTAAAATTAAAAGATGACACTTTGTCTCTTCCCTCAGAATAAACTCTGGACTCTCAGTGCAGAATTAGTAGTTTGAACAAATTCAGGCATTTATAGCTGCAGTGTGTAACTTTTATTAAAAATATGTTTTTTACATATTTGTGAAAAATGTTACTTGTCATGACTGTATGGCATCAGACAGATGAAATGTGAACAGATCAAACTCCTCCATGAGCTGCTATTGAGGTTTGAAGAAATACACCAGGTTGGTGTAGCGCGTTAGCATTAGCTCCTGTTAAGTACTATGTCATTGTAGTGCTTTAGCAATAGTTTCAGATAAATGCCTTAGTGTAGCATTTTAGTGTTAGCTACTGCTAAATACCATGTTTGTGCAGCATGTTAGCATTTGTTTCTGCTAAATATAATAAGTACTGTGTTGGTATTGTGCTGTAGCATTAGCTAGTGCTACATACCGGCTTGGTGTAGCACTTTACAGCTAGCTACTGATAAATACTGAATTGGTATAGCGCTTTGGCATTAGTTGCTAATATGTACAATGTTGATATTGTGTGCTAGCGTTAGCTAGTGGTAAATACCAGTTTCTGGAGGGCATTGGAGTTAGCTAGTGATAAATAATGAGTTGGTGTAGCGCTTTGGCATTAGTTGCTAATTTGTGCTATGTTGGTATTGTGTGCTAGCGTTTTCCTGTGCGAAATCCCATGTTTGTGTAGCGCTTTTCAGCGAGCTACTGATAAATACTGAGTTCATGTAGCGCTTTGGCATTAGTCTCTAATAAGTAGTATGTTATTATTGTGCTGTAGCATTAGCTAGTGGTGAATACCATGTTGTTGTAGCGCTTTACAGCTAGCTACTGATAAATACTGAATTGGTGTAGCACTTTGGCATTAGTTGCTAATATGTGCTATATTGGTATTGTGCGCTAGCATTAGCTAGTGTTAAATACCAGTTTGGTGAAGGGCATTAGACTTAACTAGTAATAAATACTGAATTGGTGTAGCACTTTGGCAGTAGTTACTAATATATTCTATGTTGATATTTTGTGCTAGCGTTAGCTATTGGTAACTACCAGTTTCTGGAGGGCATCACCGTTAGCTAGTTATAAATACTGAATTGGTGTAGCACTTTGACATGAGTTGCTAATATGTGCTATGTTGGTATTTTGCGTTGGCGTTAGAAAGTGGTAAATACCAGTTTGGTGTAGGGCATTAGCGTTAGCTAGTGATGAAAACGTAGTTGGTGTAGCGCTTTGGCATTAGTTGCTAATAAGTACTACATTGGTATTGTGTGCTAGCATTAGCTAGTGCTAAATCACAGAATGTTGTAGCGTTTACAGCTAGCTACTTATAAACACTGTGTAGCCCTCTAGCATTAGCCAAAGCTTAATACCGTGTTGGTGTTTGAATAAAACCTCCAGAACCTGGTGTGAGTGTGTGGCTGTTCCGTGATGGTATAACTTCATTAGTTCCTCCTGAAGTGTCAATAACAGACAAAGTGTGTGTGAGTGTGTGGCTGGACCCTGAGAGTGAATGTACCTTGATCAGAGTCCTGAAGTTTCCATGTTGGACAGAATGTGTGTGTGAGTGTGTGGCTGGACCCTGAGAGTGAATGTACCTCGATCAGAGTCCTGAAGTTTCCATGTTGGACAGAATGTGTGTGTGAGTGTGTGGCTGGACCCTGAGAGTGAATGTACCTCGATCAG
>NW_006802906.1:0-2485 GCF_000485575.1 Poecilia formosa
ACCCCAGACAAAAGGTTGACTTCCCTCATTCAGAGGCTTATAATGCGTCAATGGTCCAGGTGTGTTAGAGAAGGAATGCATCTAAAGCTGCAGATGGTAGCTCTGGAAAACTAGACTTGGGCACCCCTAGCATAAATGTATAAAAATACAATGCTAAAAATACATTAAACAACACTTCATAATGTTAAATAATTGATTTTATGTATTGAAGTTTTAAATATTACATTTGAGTTTCCATGGATGTAAAATTACTGCTCAGTTTAAAAATGACAATATTTAAATCAGTGTTTAAAGGTAAGCAAACAAATGATAAAAACAAGTCACATGGGCAGGCATTATAGACTTTACGCAAAGATTTAGTCTCAGAGGCAACTGAAATTAATTAATTAAAAAAAACCTTTCTGAATATCATCTCATCAGCCTATAAAATGCTGGGGGGCCACAGAACCCTTGTTGACCTTTAGTAAACACCTGTGATGAATAGAACATGCAAAATCTGTTTCTGTCTGGTTTCGAACCAGAAACCTTTTGCGTGTAAAGCCGACGTGATAACCACTACACTACAGAAACTCATGCTCTTTGCAGTGGTCCTGGTAGATGAGCCAAATTTTGTTAGAGACTAATGTCAACGATGGGCATGGAACAATGTCTAATACTTATACCACAGATCCTCTCAGAGAGCACAGTAACTTGGTGATCAAAAAATTGTATTGAAGATGTCATTAGCAGAGACAAATGGTTCTACAGAGTCTTGGCTAAATGGCTAAAAAATAAAATCAATATAAAAGATGGTTCAAAAATAAAATTAACACATTAAAATAAAAAATATCTCTGAAATACAATCAACACTTAAAAATTAAAAATGGTTCAAAAATAATATCAACACTTCAAAATACAAAATCTCTGGACAATAAAATATTATGTATGTTTTGAAAAACATTAGAATATAAGCACTTTTATCAAATCTTCATTGTGGTAAGCTCATGTAAGTTCTTCTTAAATCCATGGAAACCCAACAGTTTGTAAGGTAGGTGAGTTAGCTCAGCAGGTTAGAGCACCGTGCTGGTAATTCTGAGGTCATCGGTTCAAACCCCGCATGGGGCAATTCATGTGTAAGGTCTTTCAGACAATTAACAAAATAAACAAGGGTTCAAAAATAATATCAATACTTCAAAAATAAATAAGGGTTCAAAAATAAAAGCAACACTTCAAAATAAAATCAATACTTCAAAATAAATAAGGGTTCAAGAATAAAATCAATACTTACAAAGAAAAATGGTTCATACAATAAAATTTACAGTTCAAAATGGGGGTCTGTTCAGTCCATAAAATAAGCCTGAGATCATTAGCATTAGCGGACATGTCATTAGCAGACAAAAATAAAAAATAAAATCAAGGAAGCGCAATTCAAACCTTTGGTTGAATTCAAGTCTCCATTACAGATCAGAGAAAACTAAAGAGAAATCAACGTTGTGTTAATCCATTTGAGGAGCCGGCAGTTTATCTTGAGGAAATAAATGACGACGTAGAAGTTAATTAGACTGTAACATGCGCAGTCCGCTGCTCAACCACTGCGGACGAGGCTCCGCCGCTGCGAAGAATTAGAAACCGCTGGAAGTAACTCATCCAGCGGATTTAACAAATGGAGCATTCTGGGTTCACGTTACCCAGGAGAGCGGCGTTCTGGAGGAGCTGCAGACGTAACATCTGTCTGTTTCGGAGAAGCGAAACCACGCTAAATAAATAAATAAATAATCCGGACCGCACAGGGTAAAACACTCACAGAGTTCAGTTGATTTGTTTGGATCAGACAGATCCAACTGACTAATGAATTAGCGCAGATTTTTTCTGCAGATGGGAACCAGGAGGAAGTGCGTTCAGACCCCAGCAGGTGAAGTGATGCTAATTTAAGTGAAGTCGCTTAATTTATTATAAGTTATTGAGGCCAGTCAGTGGTTTTTGTCACTACGGAGAAAAATTTAGATACATTTATCTGCTTAATCTGTGATGGGATCTGGATTCACGGTGAATATTAACTAAACCGCATAAAATGCGACTAAATAGCCGATGCTAATATTATTGTAATTTCACGGATAAAAATAGTACATGACCGATTTTTTTTAAAAATTTTTTTTATGTTGTTGGTCAAGATAAGGACAGCAAAAAAAGTCTAGCGCGACCTGCCGATGTCTCAGTCAATAAGCAGCTTGAGGTGACTCTGCTGCTCTCTAGTGGCGAGAAGCCGTAATATTGGCTGGTAACAATCGGAATGCATTGTGGGAGATGTAGTTTGTAGTCAATTCGTGCTCAAAACCTATTGTAAGTCAATGTCGGCCTACAAAATGCTGCGGGGGCCACATAAAATGACATGGCCTTGAGTTTGACACATGTGATCTAACCTGAGAAACAGAAACCCATTCACCCTGACACAGACGAACTGTGAATACTGCAACAGATACTGTTTTACCTGACATCATAATAGCCT
>NW_006802907.1:0-2478 GCF_000485575.1 Poecilia formosa
GAGGAGAGGAGAAGTGGAAGGTGAAGAGAAAAACAGTGTTGGAGGATTGAGAAAGAGAAGGGGAGGTGAAGGGAGAAGACGAAGGTTAAGGAAAAGAGGCGATGAGGGAGAAGCTACTGCTGAAAAACAGGAATTTGAGAGAAAAGGTAGGAAGGAACAGCGTCTCAGTCGTAACCGGCGTCAGGTGGCACCAGGAAAGCAGGTTGTGTTTCGCTGGTCCCAAGTTAAACAAACCCAAATCCCTCAAGGATGGATCCACACCAACGCCTCCTCCAACTCTGAGTCTCTTGACTACGATTACGCCCTCTTGGAGCTGAAGCGGCCCGTCAAGCAAAAGCACATGGAGCTTGGGGTGGCGCCACCTTTACTACCTCTGGCACGAATTCACTTCTCGGGGTACGACGCCGACAAAAGCCTGCTGGAGGGAAGCGGAGGTGAGAAGGTCGTTTATCGCTTCTGCTCAGTGATAAAGGAGTCGGACGATTTGATGTATCAGCACTGCGATGCTCAGCGCGGCGCAGCTGGCGCAGGCGTTTACATCCGTTTGAGGAAGAAACCCAGACGCAAGGGCGGGAGGTGGAACTGGCAGAGGAGGGTGATCGGGGTGTTTTCAGGCCACCAGTGGGAGGAAGGGGATCAGGACGGGCAGAGGGACTTCAATGTTGCAGTAAGGATCACACCTCACAAATATGCGCAGATATGCCACTGGATGTATGGAGACTCAGGTTTCTGTAATGAGGTTTGAGCTCAGTGATCGACATGAGATAAAGATGATTTTACCGTTTCAGAAAAGTGAAGGTCAGGGATGATGTATCAAGTATTAATTCAACTAAATATAGAGCAATTGTAAAAAAAGAACTGTGCAGCTTTAAACAGAGAATAACTGTGATCTTGTATATAAAAGGACAACAATGACCATCCTCATGTCAGTCGTTGACACAGTATTTTTCTAAAGTGCACTGTTTTTACTCATTGTATTTTCAGATTTTTTTGTTACAGTTACTACAGTAGTGTTTCTTCAGTCTCAATGCCAGAAGGAAGCAATATGATTTTTTTATACATTTAGCCTTACAAAGCATGTCTATGTTTTCAAAATGTTTGTATTCAATAACACAGATAAAATAGTTTTTTTTTTCCTAGTGTAGTATATATTTTCAATACAGTGGACCCCCACCTATATGCAGTTCAGTATTTATTGATTTTCCTATTCGCATATTGTTTTCTGTGGAATGAAACTTTAAGTTATTTGCAGAAAATGTATCTATTCACAGATTTTATATCTAAAACGCTTCAAAGAAAATGCATTCTGGGAAGCTGAAATCCGCAGGTGCAATGCATATTGACACGCTTTGGCTGCATTCTGCAATGTAGCCAATCAAGGAAAGCCATTTATTGTCCTTGGTGCTGATTGGCTGCAATCTCAAGCAGAGAGATTAGGAAGATTGTGGATGTTACCTTGTCGTACCATTGTGCATATTCAGGCATTTTAAGATATATTTAGTATTTGAACTATTAAGATAGGGAATTATAAGCGATTTTACAGGGGTCTGAAATATTCATAGATTTGTGGGTGGTTGTTCCTATAAGCCTTCAAATACCAGCGATCCACTGTAGTTTAGTTCTGGATTACATTGCAGGTGTGGCTTGTGCTGAGTCTCTCACAAGACGTAAACATTTCACATCTGTTCAAACTCAGTGAATCTGTTCTCATTTTGACATTGCATCATGATTGCATTGTCTTTTGGTCTTTGAAAAAGGACTCTCCTGTTATTTCTCCTGTCCATCTCGAATAATTTTTACATGTAAAACTGTTGTTGATGTTATTGAACTCTGAATTAAAGCAAATATTAGCATTCCTTAAACACTTGTATGTTGTTTGCTTGTTTGTTGTGAAAGGACAATTTGCTCTATTATCAAAAGTTTAAAGGACTGACCTTTTAGAGTTTTATTTCCTCTTCCTGTTTTCGAAAACCATCTCCTGTCTAAGACAATTATAGACTCAACATGCTATATAGCCTAGCCTCAGGAACAAGAGCATGGTGAGTCAGAGCAAAAATTAGTATTTATAATGTTTTCTCTGCTATGAGGTGAAAAAAATAAGAGTCAATCGTGCAACCTCACATAAAACAAACAAAGCAAAGAACAAAGACCGGAATTAAAATCTGAATAAAAAAAGATTTCACTTGTCTACAATCTCCTTGCTCTTAGATTTTGTTCAGTAAATCCACATGAACATGTTCACACCATCATTAATACTGCATACAAAATATCCTCCGAGATGCTAAACCCTGAAAAGAAAATCCACAAGCTACATACACAATTGATTATCTTTTACCTATGAGGACCAAAACCAGCTGGATTATGATAAAAAAGCTCCACTATGCCTGAAAAGTTTTTTTTTTTTCAGTAAGTAGATTCACAAAGGGAAACAGATTGTATACATTAACTACCCAGAGACTGATGTTTAAGTGTTTATTT
>NW_006802908.1:0-2476 GCF_000485575.1 Poecilia formosa
ATTTGTACTTAAAACAAGTCAATTTTACTAATACAAATAGAGTATATGAGATTTATTTTCTTAATACACAGAACATTTTTCTTAAAATAAGAAAATTTTACTAATACAAATATAATATATGAGATTTATTTTCTTAATACACAGAACATTTTTCTTTAAATAAGAAAATTTTACAGATATCTTTTTTTTTGCAAATATTATTTTTTCTTGAAACCAGTATAGTTATACTAAAAACTAGATTACATTTCTTGATACAAATGCTTAATGTTTTATGTATGTTTTCACATGGCAAAAGTCCAAGAATTTACCAACATACTAAATATATCTACTTAAAATAAAAATACAACTTTAATTCATTTTAACTGCTTTATTATAAAAGTTGCACATAAATAAAACAATACAATTTCTTTATTCTAGGTTGGTATGGTCATTTTGTAGTGTAAAATGACCATTGCAGTAACATTTTCAACATTTACTCAGTAATTAATTTTTTCCACTCATTTATCGCTTTTTTGTATGACGTTGTCATGTCTTTGTCATTAATTTTGTCCATGAGGACTTCTGTCTGTACAATCGATAGAAGAGTGGAGATGCATTTTGGATATGTGAGATGGAAAGTATAATAGCATGCCATAATGTATAATAAAGAGGAACAAATGTCCTCCTTTGGAAATATTAGGACCGGCATAGTTCCAATGGCCAGGACACAGTTGGTCTCAGAGATTACCACCACAGGGCTCAACAATGGCCGTGCCTGGAGAAAGGTGTTGGGGTCTTCTGCACACTGAAAAACAAAAAGAAAAATAATAAACACCAAATAAACCCCAAATCAGTATTTTTTGAATAGTCCCCTAATATTAAATAGTGTCACATTTTTCACCTCAAGAACGTGAAGCACTCCCTCGCTTGCTGGTCCCAACTTTTTAGGTGGAGCAGAAGTTGAAGGGAACATGTCTGGGAGAGCTTTGATCATGGCGATGGTGTTGTTTACTTGAAAAATAAAAGTAATTTCATTTATGGTGGTCAATAAGATTACGTATATACAACATTAGTTTTAGCATAGCTTTACAACAGTGACACTAATTCAATGTCAGTTCTTTCAACTCAATACACAATAAAGGTTGAAATCACCTTTATCTGCCGATGGAGGCTTCAAGACTTTTTTGAAAACTCCGTAAAACTGAGCCTTCTCACTAAAGGTCTGCCAGCGGTTCTTCAGATCAGGTATGAAGTGAGAGTGTCCTTGATTGAGAATCCGCTGCAGTTCATCCATTAGCTGCAATAGAAAGACACATAAATGTGTTGAATAAATTAAACATTTCAAGCAAATCCTTGCAATTATATAAATTTCAATTTGTAATATTTTTAAAATATATAATGATAAACTGTGCACTATACATGAATTTGAATAAAGTAAAAATCTTTCCACAATTTCTTTAAACCCATAATTTTGAAAACTTTAAATAATCTTTTCTAAACTAGACAAAACAATATTTTCTCACCTTCAGCTAAAAATAAAAAAATATCATAATTTACAATGAAAGTTTTATCAGTTGTTGCATACAATGTTTTGATTCAATTGTTCGATACAATTGTTTGTATTAATTTAAAAAAAATAAATTTTAAGATACAATTTTATCAGATACAAAGCAATTTAATTTTCTTACATGATCCGACTCTTTGAAGCAGGGATATGCCTGAAGAATCTTTCTTGGTCTTTCCTGGTCCTTCATGACATCACCATCAATGTAAGCACGTCGGGCCTGATATTCAAGATCCAACAGCTGGGCAACATCCTTCTTGTTTGGTCTGGATCTGGATTTGTATAGGTTGCGTAGAATTTTATAATGTCTTGCCTGATTTTGCAAGCTGTCAAATCCTTCATGCCCTGTTGAAATGACAGGATCAGTGCTTCCGTTTGTACAATCATTGTTTTTGAGTCACAGATACTGGACACTAAACACATTTTAGTGTTGTACAGAAACATTCTAAAAAATATTTTAAGTGTCAAAAAGGTGGATTAGCATAGTGAATTTTTAAGTGAAATTCTCCTACCATCCAAATGTTCGGCCTCTGTGGAGTTGCCTCTCTGTGGTGGCGATCTGTCCAATATCGGGGTTGGAACAATAGACTCTGGATCATTAGCCGATGTATCCTGGTTTAACGCACCTGGATCAAATGATGGCTCGTTAGAAGGCCTAAGAGGAACACTGACAAGCTGAAAAGGTTGTTACTACCACCAGGGAGAGAACTAAAACATGCAGGATGCCGGCCCTCAAGGACCGACTTTGGGCACCCCTGCACTAAAAGCTTGCTTCCCTTTTTCAGTTTGGAAACGTGGAACATGCAAAAGAAAAATATTGTTAAAACGTAAAGAATGGGAATTAACAGATCTATGTAAAAGAAAGTTTAAGTATGCTGGAGCCAAGCCGAGCAGAGATCTATGAATCAGGATCATTAGGTGATTGTTTCTCAG
>NW_006802909.1:0-2467 GCF_000485575.1 Poecilia formosa
AGGCATCACACGCTGTTCAGTTGCTGGCCACTGATCTTGAAGTTGACAAAAAAAAAAAAATCCTCCATGACAAATCTCGGTACAATCGTTCCAGACCTTTATCAATTAAACAAGCCATGAATTCTCGCTTACATCATCCATTTCAGCAGCTCAAGTCCTCAGCATTTTCTAACCCGTTTCACTGCCATAACCCGTTTCCCGAGAGTAATTTCTGCAAGTGATCCCAGATCATCGCTCGCTATAAGTTGTGTTTTAACTGTAAGCCAAACCTCCACCATCTGTCTCATGTCTTCTATCGCCATTATTTAATTTAGCATACCTGCTCGTTGCGATCTGGTCATTTTAACACTATTGCAGATCAGCTATCTCCCTGCCTGTGCTGTGTCCAGTCCTGCTATTAGACAAGTCACCCATTTCAAGCTTAATCTCATCCTGCCTGTATATTTCCTCAGTTTTTCATCCCCATTCTGAGTCTCGGCTTTTTCTTCATGCTCATTGTAGTTCCAAGCCCTGCATGCACGCAACCTTGAGGCAAAAAAAAAAAGTCTGTTTTGACTATGTTCACCGGTCTCGAGGTATTCTCTTGGCCTTACGATAACATCCAGTGCCAGATGAGCACTGCGCAATTCTCTGGTGGTGGTTGGTCAACCTCATGCAAGTGAATGTTATCTTGTCAATGTTTCGCATGTCTTTCCCCTTTGTCCTTTACACCCTTATTTTCAGGTTTCATTCCAGACTGTAACCCCTCAGCTGGCCTTCATCCCCCAGCCTGGCTCTGCGCCACCCCAGCATCCCCTCAGCTGGCCCATGTCCCAGCTGTTCTCTCCGTCTATCCAGCGAGGCGCCTCTCCAGCCTGCATCTATCATTCAGCCTTTCTCCAGGCTATTCTGCATCCCCACACCTGACCCATACCCGCCCCAGTATCCCCTTGGCTGGCCCTCATTCACCTGCCCGGCTCTGCACCATCCCAGTAGCCCCTAAGCTGATCATGTTCACCTGCCTGGCTCCGCCATCACATTAACCGCCAAGCTGTCCTGCACCCTCTTGCCCGGTCTCACTCTAGCTGCGTATCCCTCAGCTGGCTCTATTCACCAGCCTGGCATCATGTTAATCATGTTATGGTTTATCACTGCTGACCTTCTTCCACCGGCTAAGTTCCACGTGTCACCTGTCACCCTAAATCGATTTCTTCCATCAGTGCCTCACCTTTTCAGCGTTGGGGATGTTCACCCGAGATCACAGTTCAAATCTTCCGCCGGGGCTTGAGCGCCAAAGAACTGTCATTCATTTCCTAAGAACCATTATTAATTTTGTCATTAAATCTTCAATCATTCATTTCTACGTCTGAGTTTTTCAGCATGTCCCAGCATGGCCTGCCCCTACGGCTGGCCCATGTCCTAGCCTTCCTCTCATTGTTGGCCCATGTCTCAGTTGTTCTTCGCTCATATTTTCAGCAGGGCTCCCTTACAGCAGGCACCTATCCTCCAGCCTGTCTCCAG
This sequence comes from Poecilia formosa, assembly GCF_000485575.1. NCBI lineage: Eukaryota > Metazoa > Chordata > Actinopteri > Cyprinodontiformes > Poeciliidae > Poecilia > Poecilia formosa. The sequence continues at coordinate 1,501 of NW_006802909.1, forward strand.
GCGATTGTGTCCCCCGAAACTGATCCCATCGCCTGCCTGGCTCCGTGCCTTCAACCATCCTTCACTCTCTTGCCTGGTATTTTTCAGCCTTTCTCTTAGCATGCCTCATTCTTCGAATGGGCTTCATGATATCATGAAAACCCCTCTAGCAATCAAATTCGATTCCTCCTACCAGCTTCTCACCTTCTAGACTTCTGCACTCGTTTGGCGACTACCAGTACTGTGATGTTTCTCTCCGCACCCTCAAGCCAGCTCACAAGTTTTAGGTCCCCCTTTTCTTTGGGCCTCGGCCCCGGCCTCGGCCCCTTTTTGGGGGGAGAGCATCCCTAATCGGTTATCGGGATGTTCATCGAGTTCACATCAAATCTCAGCTCGGATCAGCTGCTGGGGCCCGAGCGCCAAAAAACTGTTATTCATTGCTGTCATTAAATCTTTTAATTGTTCCTTTTTCTTCGTCTGAGTCTTTCCAGATTGAAATAAGATTATACGCGGAGGATAGTTCACAATTGAGTAATGGAAAGTGTGGACCCGTATGAGAGGCCCCATAGGCCAAAACCTACAAACTCTCTTACACATACTGTGTCGAGAAAACTGGCCTGGGAGTGTGAGATCTCTCTAGGTACACGCAGAAAATGGAGTACGGGCCTGGGAGACAACAGTGACTTTGTATGATGATTTAATGATGATTAAAGAAATGGAATATAGATTGCATATGTGTGTAATGATTGAAATGATTATAAAGTACACATGTGTGTAATAGTGAGATGATTGGTGTTATTGTAATCACAATGTCTGTAACGTATAGTTGAAATATATACTCTGTATTCATGATATATACTCTGTATTCATGATCTGTAGTAATGGTAACAGCTTAATTATTGTTGTATTTTGAGTTAATTGGGTTTCATGATATTATAAGAAAGCTGTGGATCCGAGTACAGGAGGAAAAGAGTTGCAAACTGTGTTA
>NW_006802910.1:0-2460 GCF_000485575.1 Poecilia formosa
GGGCTAAAATTCTTTAGGAATTTTAAATGATTTGTTTGATCTGTTCTACATTTAACAAAAATAGCAGCTTAGTTGAAGAGAAAGATTAGCAAACAGAGTAAGAATCAGAGCACAAACTGATCTTGTGACTGAGGGAAAGGACAAACACAAAAAACCTACCTTGAAAATAGAAAAGAACTTCAGAACCCAACAGTTTATTAGGGAAGAACGAAATGACAATAACAGTGTAAAAATTGATAGAAACACAATCAAGTACCAAAAACATAAACACTGGTGGACTGTGACACATTTACCAATAAACCTAAGGGCTGCTAGTGTCCAGCAGGTAAGTTGGCAGGACATCAGACTTCTATATAAGGCTTGTATAAGGAAAAGACAAAACAAAATATTTACTTTTCTTGCACGTTTGGAGGAAATGAAAAGAATGGGAGGCCTGGAGGATGGGGCATACTTGACCTAGAAGCTATTGAAGAGAAATACTAAATTTAAACTAAAAAAAAAAAGGTAACAAAAATAAAAATTTAGTTAAAATGGAATTAAAACATATGTGCCTCATATATACAGTTTAGTACAACAATTACACACTGATTTCTAGTCAATGTGGCACACAATATGGAAGCCATTGAAGAAAACATATTATTTAATATTAAAATTATTTAAAATATTGAATATGACTTGACATTTTAGTAGAGGGTAGTGTGTCTCTTGTAAAAGCATGAACTACCACTTTTTTGCCAGTTGGTCACATGGCAAGGCATTTATTAACATTTGTTTGACAGGAGTGTTTGGTTCGGAGATTTGTTGACAGTCCCTAAGTGAACCTGCGTGCTCTGAGGAGGGAGCTGGAGAACGACTGGCTGAAATTAGCGTTCATAATCGCTGGAATCGGTTCGTGTGGTTTGTTGCTCCTGCCTTGTGGCTGAACACAAACCGATTGAACCTGTTGTATTTTTATCAGCTCTGTGGTCACAGAGGTTTGGAAAATCGGCCGACAATTCATAAATCTTGCCGTCTAAACCAGACTTAAGACTCACAAGCTCTACTCATCTCCTCTCGACCACTGCCCAAACGCTCTCTGACTCTGGTTGCTATGGTAACGTTTACATATCCCTTCAAAATAAGATACAGATGCGCCACAAAAACTAACATTTTACTTTCGTGAAAATTTTAACTCACAATAAAAACTAATGAGAGCCCTGAGCTTGTTTCTCTGGAACGAGACGGTCCCATCTGGGAGTGATGGAGACAATGACACCCAAGTGTTGCTTATATCCACAGCCTGCTTGGTCTCTACATGGCGAAGCAGTTTGAAGCTTCATTGCCTCATTAGCAGCCGGTCGCCGCATGTTACACAGAGCGGGCTTGTAATGTGGGACTCACCTACCGGTCCAGGATAAATCCATTCTCCTGTCTCTTCTCTGGGCCTTTTCCCCTTTGCAAAGAAACTTTCCAAAGACATCTGATCTGTTTCTTACACATTTTGCTGCTTGTGGGCTCAGTGTTGGCGCGCAAGTAACCGAGAGAATCCAGTTAAAGGATTTTCAAAATAAAAGATCCTCCAGACTCAAATAATGCATAAAACGGAAATATTTAATTATTTCTTGCTCGGCCTGGTACCAATTAGTCCGCAGCCCGGGGATCACTGTTCTACAGTATTTAAGCTTCTCATTTTTAGCCACTACTCGCCAAATCTTTTGTCTACTCCTGTCACTTCCTCGTTCTGTTCCGTGTTCTCCTTGTTCCTCCTCCTACATTCAGTGTGGAAGAACCAGAGTACTGTGACAAGAAAAGGTTACTGAAACACAACAGCAATGAACACAGGAAGAGGACAAAGCACTGTTAGAATACTACTGCTATAGTACTCTAGGCAGTGGGGCTACCTTAAAACATTGTGGGAAACATGGATGCTGTGATACCCACAGTCTAAGCTAACACAGAAACATGTAGTAGCTCAATGTTCTAATATCCAAAAACAGCAGTTGCTTGTACCTTTCGTAACTTGAGACCCAAGAGATACAACACATTAATGATATGGCAAGGGGAAGCAAAGACACAAGGTCAATGACATCAACACCCCCAGAGATAGGGTCCATATGACACAAGATTAACTAATTTCCCTCCTAAATAAAGAAACACATAAAGAGATACAGCAAGCCAGCCGAATAAATGGTAGGGAAATAACACACAAGCCAATCCACCAAAGCTCAAGACTGAACAATACTGGAAAGCTAAATGGAAGAAAGAAGTGAAGAAATCAATCTAAGAACTAATCTTACAAGAAAATAGTTAGTAACACTTTATTTGAAGGGGATTGAATAAGACTGTCATGACACTGTCATAAACATGACATAGCACCTGTCATGAACATCAATAAGTCTTTATGAACACTGTTGTCATAAAGTGTCATTCGGTAAATAAAGATACTTTTAATACAAAGTTGACATTATTCGAAATGTCTTC
>NW_006802911.1:0-2456 GCF_000485575.1 Poecilia formosa
TCTTAGGTTTGTTTTGCATTTACTTATTTCTGGTTATCTATGGGTTTTTGCATTAATCTATTCTGGTTTCTCATTTCAGGTATTCCTTTTTCAGGTTTTATTTCTTTAGTATAATTTAATAAATAAAATTTTCATTTAATCAGAAAATCCTTATGTGGTCTCATTTAATGTTACCCCACCAAATGAGCCTGGTGGACGTAACAATAGACATTCAAAAAAACCAATATAAAAGTTGCTCAGGTGCAACTAGCATAACTTTTTTTTCTCAACTACAAGTGGCATCCTCACAACATGCCACCCTGTGTGGTGAGCCACAACAACCATATTAAAAACCACTGAGCAATGTCTACATTTCCTTGATAAGCGGAGCTTACAAGTCTGTTAAAAAACTTGTAAGCTTTTTAACAGACTTGTTAAAAAGCCTAAAGTGCTACTTTAGACCCTATTGTGTTGATAGAGAATACCTTAACATGCCTCTTAATGTAAGCACAAGTCAACAGCTGCTTAATCTTTAACCTTTCTGGCATAAACTGTGTTTAAAACACACACAAAAATCATTATTTTTTTACAGATATAAACAAAAATACTGATCTACTGTTTTTAAGGGTTTTGTCCATTATTTAATGTGTCATAAAAAACAAAACACTCAAAACAGAGAACAGAGAGACTCACTGACTACACAGTCAGGAAAGGCATTTGAGGATGATTTTCAAAAGAGCAACAGACGTTCTGATCGCTCACAGGAGAAACATTTAACAATAAAACTATTTTTGGACAAACTGCATCCATCAGACAAAGCAAATAGCTTTCAGTTTCTTGAATTTTCTTTTACTTACAAAAGTTTCATCAATGTTTCCTGGGCTCCACTGTTGCAAGTGAATGCGCAGTTATGACTTGTAGGCTTTTTGATTTATTAACATTTTTACTGTACTTGTAAAAACAAAAGTGTAACAAAGTTATATGTAATAGGGCCCCCTCTCTACCCATTCTAGTACTTTTATTGGTGTTTGACCCAAGTGCTAAAAACAACATGGTTGACTCAGATTTTCCTTTCTGCCTGTTGGGGTCAGCTCTAATTAAAAGTCAATTTTACTTGAGACAGAGGAAGCCTGAACTTGAACTTTCTGATTAAACATCCATATTTCCACTTTAGGAACTTAGCTAGCTGCATTTGTTACAACGATAGGGAAATTCCTTTTATCCTGCAGATTAAACTGGGGCAATGATGTTCCACGTGTTAGAGAAATCATTTATTATCTTTATTTCTGTAAGGTAAAAAACAGGAGACTGAGTTGTGAAATGCCTTGTTCAGATCTATCAGAGGTAACAGCTGCTAAAGCTGAAAGGCCTTGTTCTACTGTGAAAGACTGAACAATTGAACAATTTCAAAGCAACTGATGAACTCTGCAACCTTTGCTAGTGAGAGAAAATTCTGAGATTATGTGCTATTCAGAAACCCAGACATCTTTGCAGCACATGAACCCAAGCACTTTTCTCCAGTCAAATTCTCACCCCTGCAACTTGGAGTATCACAAATTTAAATCATGGGCAAACTGCCAAAGCTGGCATTGTGTTTATATTTACGAGACTTGTCTCACTAATACACCATATAATAGTTGGTTGAGGCTCTTTGCTTGAATTACTGCATCAATGTGCTGTGGCATGGAGGGGATTGGCCCATGGCACTGCTCAGGTGTTAGCGTATTTTTTCACAGTTTCATTTGAAAATAAAGGTTTTATATAATGCACATGAACGTAGACCAGTTGAAAAACATCCTATTACCAGCTTTGCATCCCCAAATTTGGACTTTGGGATTGTCTACCGTGTTGCTATTAAGTAATTCAATGAAAGGTTGACTTTTTAAGTCTTGTTTTGCACCAAACCATAACAGAAAGAGTTATGGTTTGACAAATCACTGCACTAAAATGTTAAAGAATCCCAGCACGATAGCTGCATTTTAAGAAATTTTAATATCATCAAGAACCTAAATGAAAAACTTTAACACATGTATTTAAGGCACCATGATATTTGGGGTGCTGTATTATCTAATTGTATTGATTCACTATTTTTATAAAATCCACAGTGTTGAGAATAAATAATTCTGTTTTCCTTCTATCTCCTTTAGCTAGCTGCTAAGTTAAATGTAGCATATTTATAAAAAAATAATAATAATATGCTGCAATATATCAATGTAAATGGTTGATAAATAAAAATGTCAAATGGGCTAATTTCTCAGAAGATAAAATACGTCTCAAAAAGGAGCAGACAGAGACTGGAAGTTTGCAGTTGCGAGTGCCTTAAATTTATAGTGACATAAATTATATATTTATAACATTAGTGAAATCATTCATATGGCCATATAAAAATGCACCAAAGAAAAAAAAAAACATTAATCAATCCCACAGTTCCATACGTAACAAACCCACACCCTTCAGTTCTTTTACCCCAAGCTGGG
>NW_006802912.1:0-2453 GCF_000485575.1 Poecilia formosa
TGCTCTGTGCTTCACGTTGTCACGGTTGCTAAGCAACATAACGCCGAGATGGAGGCTAGGCAGTTAGCCGAAGGCTACAGCTTCTCTCTTCTGGTAGTCTATATTCGTGGCCTTTGAAGGACCCGTCTTCCGTAGACCGGGCCGTTTCTCATATAGACATAATAAAAGGACAGACGCCTAATGGACCGCTCTCGTCTTATCAATACATATTTATATAAATATAAACATAAATGTTTATACGTTTAGCACACACACGTTTTTCTCATGTTTTCCAGCCGACGAGTTTTAGCTTAAGAGTGACTGGGTCCAAAATCCGATGCGAGATTCATCCGTGCTGCGTAGTGAATGTGTCTCTCCTTAAAGACATTTCTCCCTCTTCTTCCTCACATCGTGTCTTTAGGAAACCTTCAAAACAAAAACGGGAGATTTGGGAGGTATCTTACTTTGACAGGGTGAAATAAATAAATAGCCACTGCCACTTGTGTAAACTTTGCATATAATATTATGATTTTTATAATATATATTGTATTGTTTCATTTCTATAGTAGGCTCTTGTATCAGATAATCTAAGTCAATGTTAGTATTATGTCCATCTTACTTGCGAAAAGTTGTCTGTGGAGCCCTCACGTCAATAGTCCGTCGATCTGATCAACAATATCCCGCAGTGCTGAGGCATCTACTGCTGTTTTGGTCGAGCAAAGCAGGAGGGACTTTTGTTTGCGTCTCTTTCTTTGTTTGCTTCATTTGCTTTTTGTTTGTGTCTCTTTTTTTGTTTGCATGTTTTCTCTGTTGCTGCGCATTTGCACCTGTCGGCCACCGTATGCCTAGCTCCAACTCGGCGTTACGTTGCTTAGCAGCCGTGACACAACATGATTTATACAATGTAGGCGAGAATGTAGATGTATAAATCTCACATTTCTGCTCGGTTCATCAGTGCATCACCTAATTGCAATATTGCTCCGACGTTTTCGGAGATGTCTGCAAGTTAATGCATTCATTAAAAATAATCTAAATCAAATGATGGTCTTAACGTGGAACTTACCTTGTTTTGTTTTTTAAAAACAGATCTTTATTGAGATACAGAATACATAACAGTATAAACGCAGCATATATTGTGGTATAATGTCCGCCAGGGAGTTACAAACATTGAGCTTTGGGGTCCCAAAAGTAACCTTGGGGAACAAACAGTATGGCGTCTTGTCTCCAGACAAGACGCCATACTGCTGTCTCCCGGGCAAACACGTGACGTCACAGATACGTTGCGATTGTGGGAGCAACTCTTTATCAAACACCATCTCTTTAGGGAAACTGACAAACCTATCTTTGAATTTGACTAAATAAGTGTTTAATTGTATTTTTAACATACAACACCAACACTGGTAATCTAACATTTTTGATTATGCTCTGTAGATTTATTTTAATTCTCTAAAAGATTTATTATGGAAAGTGTTTTTTTTCTTTCCGTTTAATATTGTCTTTAAATGCTGGTTCTCTAAGATGCAAATATAAGTAAAATGTCTTGCCTAGGAAAAAAAAAACTGTATTGTACAATTATTTTGCGGTAGTTCTTTCTGCCAGTCGTCAGTCTTGATTGTGACAATAGAAGAAGACATCAAATTGACAATATCCTACCGTATTTTGGAATAACAGGTATGTTACTGCTGGAATTCCGCTGTAAACCTGCAGCCATTTCTAAGAATGCAGCGGTTGCGTGAAACAGGGACCTCATCATAATTGCTGTTAATAATTACAATCGTGATAAGCAGCTGAGGTGGCATTTATTGATGGCAGAAGCATCTGAGGTCCCAGTTGATCCCTGGGTGCTGGAACAAGAGCAACAGAGCAAGAAAGCTTACAACTCAGGAGTGTATGAGGTATGTGGAATAATAAACCACTACATATAAAACGGGAATATTTATACCCTGTATAGCACTTTTGGATAGATGCAAACTACATTTTGTTGCTTGTACTTGTGACGGTGCAATGACAATAAAGTTGAATTCTATTCTATTCTATATAAAAAAACAACTAAAAATAATAATATAAAGTTCTTTGGCAATTTTTCAAATGATTTACACATGAAATTAAAAATTTATTCTAGCCTAAGAAGTTTTATTGCTAAAATGAGAGTGAATTTTGATAGCAAAAATATATATTTTTTGTCTTTTTTTGGGACCTACACAGGATTAAAACTAAAGAGAATGTCTTGCAGCATGACTAACAAAAATGATTATTTAAAAAGATGAAAATTTCAGCAGGAATTTAAATCTAATTTTTTATAACAGTAAAAGTGACCAATGATACGAGGTAAAGTCAGATTATTCTAGGGAAGATTTCGCATTTTAGTCTAAAAGATTTTACTGTGAATTTCATCATCTATAGTCTACATTTAATCAACTAAAATGACACAAACTAAAATGACCCCAAATGACCCATTTGTAACAAGAACTACA
>NW_006802913.1:0-2451 GCF_000485575.1 Poecilia formosa
GAAAAATAATTTAAGTCTTCGAGCTGGCGGTGAAGATGCTGGTTCTGTTCTCGTTGTTGAATCGCCGCTACGCGCTACTGGTATTAATACTATTTGACAGACGTAGCGCAGTTTCTGCTCCACCTACAGTGAACTCTCGCACCGAACCTCCACTTAAAGCTGCAGCACGTAACTTAAAAAAAAAAAAAGAAAGAAAGATTTCAAATATGTATTAAAACTTTCGCTGTCCTAACACAAGACAAATAATCTCTGAAAAAATAATCGATCTCTTCTGCCTCCTCCTGTGTTCTGCAGAATTACTCCGCTCGGTCAGAAACAACCAATCAGAACCAGCATTAGTCAGCTAGCCATGCTCTCAGGAAGGATTGTTTATGTTGATGCAGTCTGCGTTTGACTTTGAATTAATATTTCCTTTTTTAATTGAATACAGTCATTTTAAAACACAAAAGAAGCGTGTAGTCCTGGCACAGTGTGCTACCAGACAGAATAGATCAAGGGAGGAACTGCAGATCCGACAGAACCTAAAAAACCAGAAATCAGCATCTCTTCATCCCTCAGTCATCTCCTGAGGCTCATATGGTAGAACATTTTATTATTAAGTTGAACGCTGCCAGGACGCTCAGCACGTCCTCCTCTGACTGGCTTATCAAAACGTTCGCAACTTTATTAAATGATAAGAAAAAAAAATCAACAAAACGTGCTCATATTAATGACCCAACAACAATAGTAATCTCAGTGATTATTGTTTCAACAAGGTGTTGCGCAAGTCTGTGCGTTTCCATTACAAAATAACGAGCAGAGCAGAAGTTTAAAATCAACTAATGAACCACCGCTGTGTTCAGGGGAGGCTTATATATATAATAAGGAATAGGAAGGAAGGAAGGAAGGAAGGGATTTGCTCTTGCAATTCTCCAAAAGTTGTCTTTGGACCTTTTGGTCCAAAAGGTCCGTCCTTCCTTTCTTTCTTCCTTCCTTCCTTCCTTCCTTCCTTCCTTCCTTCCTTCCTTCCAGATTAAACTGCAATTCTGTGACGTCAACACGCATTGCTGTTTTCTTCTGAGTGACTACACATGACCGTCGCGAGAGGACCCGGGATCTCTTCCTCTTTATTAGAAATTAGAGGTTACTTTCTACTGTACAAGTAACACTTTACTTTCCTCGAACTAAAATGTTACTTTCTAAAAGTAAATGCTTATTCAGTTACTACTAGAACTAGACAAGACTGTCATGATGTAGGTTTTGATGCAACGAGACAGAGGCAGCTTGTAGATGATGCTTAGTGGAAAAAACTTACCAAAAAATCAGTGGGAATGCAGGGAGCCAGAGCAGAACAAAAACCATTGGGATCCAGGAACTAAAGACAACATGGACATAACAGGAGGAACCAGCAAGGAATGAGAGAGATGTGACTGAATACTGGGAGTGCTGGGACAATAGACTGGGCTAATTGGCTAACAGGTATCAGGGTAGGGTTGTAGTTTTCAAAGTTATTTTGGCTCGACTGAACAAATTTATACAGGACTTGGGCAGAGGCGCAAAAAGTGGGTATGCAGCGTATGCAACGCACAGGGGCGCAGCACCAGAGGGGGCGCCAAAACCCCGTCTGGAGGGGGCGACGCGCCGATTATGTTTTCCCATACACTTCAGCGCGTCTCACGCTCCTTCACCTCTCGCACATAACGAGGTAAATGTAGCGAGTTTTACAAGGGTTGGTCAGCGTCGCTCCTTCACCCTGACGTTCCTTCCCTGGGGGGGGTATGTTTTCGCATCCACCTGAATAATGTGTAGTTGCGCCACTGATTGACATTATTTTATATAGGCAGATTTATTTGAGTCATGTATAATTTATGGTACTGAGAGCCTTACTATTAAATATTATTTTACTGATTGCAGGTTTTTCAGTTGTCCTTTTGACTGAATAGCTGTTGTATTGTGCCTGTACGTATTTTGCATGTTTTATGCATAAATTAGGTGAATTAATTACCAGATCTTTGTTTTTGTTTTTTTATTTTGTCAGATCACATTATAGCATGTATACCTAAAGCAAAAAATGAACAGTCAATCCAGGTGATCGGCAGAGATCGGCCTCATTGGTGATCAGTATTGGAGGCGGCAACAGAAAACCTGATTGGAGCATCCCTACAAGATTTAGTGGTAACACTTTATTTGAAGGGGGTTGAATAAGACTGACATGTCACTGTCATAAACATGACATAACACATGTTATGAACATGAATGAGCCTTTATGAATATTTATGACTGTTGTCATAAAGCGTCATTCGGTAAATTATGACACTTTTAATACTAAGTTGACATTATTCAAAATGTCTTTGTTATGACAACTTGACATTAACCAAGAAAACATTACTGTCCAAACTTTACCTTTAATAACATAAAGATACCTAATTTTTAAAGTGCAATCAGTAATACTTTTATAACAAATTTATATCA
>NW_006802914.1:0-2448 GCF_000485575.1 Poecilia formosa
ACACTGCAGGCGTGGATGAGCACACCATCATCGATGTTCTGGTCAAAAGGAGCAACGACCAGAGGCAGCACATCAAAGAGGCGTACCAACAGGCCTACGGGAAGGTCAGAACCGCTCCTCTAATGTATCGGTGGCAGAACAAAACATCATGCGTCGGGTTATTTTTGTGCTTATATGTGACTTCACTTTGTTCGTAGCCTCTGGAAACAGAACTGAAAAAGGCCCTGAAAGGAGATCTGGAGGAAGTGGTGCTGGCTCTGCTGAAGACACCGGCGCAGTACGACGCCCAGCAGCTGAAGCTGGCAATGAAGGTCGGTCAAATGCACAGAGTTCAGTAGATCCGTTGAAACAGCACACTAATAAATAAATCAGATAAACGTTAAAAAAATGTAACTGTTCCACTATAACTAAACAAGTACAACGTACAAATAAGTCGCATAGGACTTGGTTATGTCACTAAATAAAAATGTAGATAGTTTGAAATGTGTTTAAAGGTGGGATAATGGAGCTTTAACTTTGCACTAAAACCAGGGTTCTGACTGCTAAAGTGAAACTTGCCCAGCAGATCAGAGTTCAGTAATATGCTGCCACATAAATAGTATAAAGTTATTAAACATTTTCTTAAATTTCGAACCTCTGATGTGAGTATGACGTCGCACTGAGTTTGGCACGACACAGCTGTAAGCTAACTGTAGCGATGCTAACTTTTAATAGCACTACATGCCAAAATCAATGTGTTTCCCTCATTTTTGCTTACAAATGTGAGCTAATGTGAGCTTTTAATGACGATAAATAATTTACACGTGCCACTTTTACAATGTTTTATGTCTTTGGCAGTCGTATTATAAATTGAACTCTTGACTGCTTGGAGACCCATGACTATCCAGATCAAAATTTAAAGTTCAGGACTTGGAAAAGCAGAAAATTTCTTAATGTATTTATAAGTACTTATCACTGCTTTTTGTTCTTTAATTCAGTGACATACATAGTGAAGAAAAATACATGTTTGTGATTGTGTTACTTTTGTGAGAACACATATCATATAAAGGGGAAAAACAAAAGTTTCAACACTTTTTAGCATCATAATGATGTCATTTCCAAATCAAATGAATACCCAAAACTTTGTGATATAAAATTCAATTAATGTGATACAATAACATTTCTGACCAACTATTGCTTTTCTGAGTGGGATTATACTTCCTCCTTCTGCAGCCCGAAGCTTCGGCAGTGCCATCCTCTGTTATTTTTGTTAAATAAAGACACCCGCCTACTTCCACACATTCATCCATTGTTTTCTTATTGGAAGGTGGAAGCTGGGTTGTTGGATTTGGGTTTGTTATGATACCAGGTATTTTTCACAATGCTAATATTTCTGCTCACACATTCCTGTGTCAGGGTCTTGGGACAGATGAGGATACTCTGATCGAGATCTTGGCCTCCAGAACCAACAGGCAGGTCTTGGACATTAAGAAGGCCTACAAGGAAGGTATGCACCTAAAAAGCTTAGGAGGAGACTCTAAACTAGTAGGCAGTAAATATTTGGAGGATAGTTTTTCACGAAAAGGCCGAAATGTTTTTACAAGGTGAATTTTAATGATTTTTTTTTATTTCCTAGACTACAAGAAGGATCTGGAGGAGGACATCAGGTCGGACACCAGCGGAGACTTCAGGGCTGCCCTCCTTGCTCTCTGCAAGGTGTGTCCTTCATTTTAGCCAGAAAACCTTGGAAGGTTCCCAGGTTTTACAAAATTTATACTTGATTTCAGATAAACCTTAATTTTTCTTTTGAGAAATCATACCCAGCAACGACCATTTTTTGAGACGATGGAGGAGTTAAGGTTAATTCTTGCAGAATAGTTTTACTTTAAGGATAATCATCCCTACAGTTGCTTTTTACTGAGTAGCACCCAAAAATAACAAGTTTGACTTTTAGGTGTTTTTCTCCTATGCTTCATGATAATAGTCAAATATTTTCAGGAAAAGTCTGAGTGAAGAAGAAAAAGGTGCTGGACATAGTGCTTGTAGACATTTGACATCTGCCACATATAATTAAGACATAAAAATGTCTCTTGTGCAACACAGACTTTGAAACATTTACAAAAAGACTCTATAACACTTAGCATCTCCTAAATCCAAACAGAATTTCTCTTTCCAGTGCTTGCTGATTTTATTTGACAATGATCAAACAAATAAAACAACATCTAGAAACTAAAGAGCTTGGGGAAATATCAACTTTTAGATTATAGTTTTATTTATTTTTTCATCAATATTGACAAAAAATAAGGTTGAAATGAATTGCAAGTCCTGTCAGAAGTACTCAAACGATGCAAACTGATCACTCACAAAGATCTGGAGATGTAATCCTTTTGAGATGCTTATAATTTGAGTGACATGTGAGGGTAACACTTTATTTGAAGGGGGTTGAATAAGACTGTCATGACACTGTCA
>NW_006802915.1:0-2443 GCF_000485575.1 Poecilia formosa
AACTACATCTCCCATAATGCATTCCGATTGTTACCAGCCAATAATTACGGCTTCTCGCCACTAGAGAGCAGCAGTCACCTCAAGCTGCTTATTGATTTTCCCAGCGAATAAAACTGAGACACCGACAATCTAACATCAAAACGTCCAAGAAGAGAAAAATCGATTTACAAGTAAGACTGTGAATGGAGATGTGTGTGAGTTGGTGACAGGGCGGCAGGCCGCGCTAGACTTTTTTTGTTATCTGTTATCTTGACCGATAACATAAAAAAATTTTTAAAAAAATCGGTCATGTACTATTTTTATCCGTGAAATTACAATCATATTAACGTCGGCTATTTAGTCTCATTTTATTCGGTTTAGTTAAGTTAATATTCACTGCGAATGTATCTACATACATGTATCTACATTTTTTTCGTAGTGACAAAAACCACCCCAATAACTTTTAATAAATTAAATTAAGCGACTTCACTTAAACATCAGTCAGAGTTGGATCTGTCTGATCCAAACAGATAAATAAAAAAATCTGAAAAAAATTTGAACTCTGTGAGTGTTTTACCCTGTGTGGTCTGGTGTGAGCTTTTACCAGGATTTTTTTTTTTTTTTTTACGTGGTTTCGCTTCTCCGAAATGGACAGATGTTACGTCTGCAGCGCTCCTCCAGATGCTACTCTCCTGGGTAACGAGCACCAAGGCTCCAGATAAACTGCCAGCTCCTCAAATGGAGTAACACAACGTTGCATTCTCTTTAGTTTTCTCTGATCTGTAATGGAGACTTGAATTAATGTGCCATTTCAACCAAAGGTGAAATGGCTTCAATACATCGTTTGATCCCTAGTTTATGGATTGAACAGACAGAAACAGTTACCATTGATTTCATTTTTGAACCATTTTTATTTGTAAGTATTTATTTTATTTTTGAACCATTTTTAATTTTGAAGTGTTGATTTTATTTTTGAACCCTTATTTATTTTTTAGTGTTGATTGTCTGAAAGACCTTACACATGAATTGGCCCATATGTGGTTTGAACCGATGACCTCAGCATGTTAGAGCACAGTGCTCTAACCTGCTGAGCTAACTCACCTACCTTACAAACTGTTGTTTCCATGGATTTAAGAAGAACTTACATGATCTTACCACAATGAAGATTTGATAAAAGTTTTTTCAAAACAATGTACATAATTTTCAGATATTTTGATTGTATTTTTGAACCATTATTTATTTTGAAGTGTTGATTTTATTTTTGAACCATTTTATTTGTAAGTATTGATTTTATTATTGAAACATTTTTAATTTTGAAGTGTTGATTTTGTTTTTGAACCATTTTTTATTTTAAAGTGTTGATTTTATTTTTGAACCCTTATGTATTTTGAAGTGTTGATTGTCTGAAAGACCTTAGACATGAATTGACCAGTATGGGGTTTGAACCAGTAACCTCAGCATTACCAGCACCGTGCTCTAACCTGCTGAGCTAACTCACCTACCTTACAAACTGTTGAGTTTCCATGGATTTAAGAATAACTCACCACAATGAAGATTTGATAAAAGTGCTTATATTCTAAAGTTTTTTCAAAACAACATACATAATATTTTATTTTCCAGAGATTTTGTATTTTGAAGTGTTGATTGTCTTTTTGAACCATTTTTAATTTTCAAGTTTTGATTGTATTTCAGAGATATTTTTTTTTATTTTAATGTGTTAATTTTATTTTTCTTATTTGTAACTAGTGATTTTATTTTTTAGCCATTTAGCCAAGTCTCTGTAGAACCATTTGTCTCTGCTAATGACATCTTCAATATATTTTTTTTGATCCCAGGCTTAGTTTATGGACTGTAATGTGAAATTAGACACAAATATAAGTCTGACAGTTTGTTCACCAAGTTACTGTGCTCTCTGAGAGGATCTGTGGTATAAGTATTTGACATTGTTCCATGCCAATTGTTGACATTAGTCTCTAACAAAATGTGAATCATCTACCAGGAACACTTTAAAGAGCATAAGTTTCTGTAGTGTAGTGGATATCATCTTTGCTTTGCATGCAAAAGGTCTCTGGTTCAAAACCAGACAGAAACAGATTTTGCATGTTCTATTCATCACAGGTGTTTACTAAAGGTCAACAAGGGTTCTATGATGTCATGGTCTGTACTCTGAATCCAGGCATCTGAGTGCAAACCTCAGTTGAAATTTTCATTTTGCATCTCACATCATCAACTTTGGAACCTCAAACTGAAACAAACAAGAGAAGTTCCGTTCCTGTAGTGTAGTGGTTATCATGTTTGCTTAACATGCTGAAGGTCTCTGGTTCAAAACCAGAAATGGTTTCTGTAGGTTATGCATCTCTTGGGTTGCAGTGAGACAACAGGAGCCTTCCTCTTTCATGGCGGTTCATTTGCCAGTTGACTTCAATGTAGGCTTCTTTGAAATCAAATCTACTTTACATCAATT
>NW_006802916.1:0-2439 GCF_000485575.1 Poecilia formosa
AGCTGGATCTATTTTATCCGATCCATCCTCTCCCTTCTTCGCTGCAGCTGGATCTATTTTATCCGATCCATCCTCTCCTTTCTTCACTGTAGCTGGATCTATTTTATCCGATCCATCAAGTGTTACTCCATTTCCCTGCTTCCCTGCAGTATTTGGGTCTTGACTGCCCAAAGTACCCTCTGGAACAGCATTTCCTGTTGCCTCTCTCTTGACATTTGGAGCCCCTGTGAAAAGAAAAAGCAGAAATTAAATACAAACTGTTACAGAAACAAACCACATGACAACTGCTGGTTTATTGCTGAATGCCCTTCCAAATTGATTTCTTGCAAAAAAATTTCTGACAATTTCTTACAGTTTAAAGAATGTTAACTTAATCTGTTCCTCCATATTCATAAACTCCTAAAATTACCTATCATTGTGACATTTAACAAAACAGTTTCAATCCACCTCTTGGGCTGGAGGTGGGCACCAAAAAAATTCAGCTCGTAGAAAATTAGTTTTAGTAATTATAACATATTCCAAATAAAAGTAGATGAAGTACGTTAATACAAAAGTAACATTTTTGCTAGAGATAAAGATGAATCTCCTGTCTCATGTCTCCCTGTGGTGCCCCCTTTCCAGTGGTTTGTTACATTATGCCTCAAAATCAAGTTTGGCCAAAACCTAGCTTCTTCCTCTGAGCATCATCTGAGTGCTCAGAGAGCTTTGGCTGTACGTTCACATACAGCGTACAGAGTTAGGAAGACATCTTATGTTTGACACAAATGTGCCAGAACACTATTGAATGAGACTGTGTGAGATTTAAATGCACACTCCTCAAGTTATTGTTCATTCATAGAAATATATGTGCTCAGGTCAGTCTCACTGCATGCAGACTGCTCACTGCAGCACTCAAATAATGCTACAGACAAGGAAAGAAACGGGAAGAATCTCGGGAATCACTTTACCATATATAGACAAAGAAATGCAGCGACACATCGTTTTACATGAACTACTGAAGTGATACAAAACCGCTTTGAACAAATGAACATGAGAAATTATACAAAAGCAGCAAAGACATGAGAAATGAATCCATGTTCAGCCTGTTGCATCTGTCCTGCTTCAAAAAAAAAGACTTACTTTGAACAGCGGTGTTATAGTCTGTTAATCTAAAATAATATGCAACTTGAGGTTGTGAAGATTTCTGTTGCTTTGGGGAATTTCTCACATCATCA
This sequence comes from Poecilia formosa, assembly GCF_000485575.1. Lineage (NCBI taxonomy): Eukaryota > Metazoa > Chordata > Actinopteri > Cyprinodontiformes > Poeciliidae > Poecilia > Poecilia formosa. The sequence goes on from NW_006802916.1 coordinate 1,215, forward strand.
GTATTAACATTTGCACAACAGCTAGTGCATTTCTTAGTTTGTACAAACTAACTTGCCAAAGTAAGAGACTTGTTCAGAATATTGTACATTACTCAAAAGCAAGTGTTCGTGTGTCATTCTTCTTCTACGGGCGAAAATGAAGTCGGCGGCTACTTACCGTAGTTGCTAGACCTGTTGTGGCTCAATATTGGTCCATATATAAGGCGCACCGGATTATAAGACGTACTGTCGGCTTTTGAGGAAATTGAAGGTTTTTAGGTGCGCCTTATAGTGCGGAAAATACGGTAAATGTTCCAATTTTATGTTTATGTACAAGTTAGTGGCTTTGTTATGGTTCATTATGACATTTCACTTCAGTTTTCTAATGCAAGGAAGCCAGATCTTGGTGACATTACCTGAAAATGCTCAACACATCACTACACACCATTTGAAATCTACAGTTACTAACATAATTGATGTAAATGAATACCAGACACTGATTACTGTGTTTCATATTTTTTACTGCATATTCCATTTACAGTCCTAATTTGCTCACTGCATTATTCAAAAGCAAAGTACTAATGTATACAGAAAAACAAATAATTTGGTTTAGGTTACCCAAATGGTTAGCAACAGCAATGGGTGTGATCTTAATCTCTTAATCAATGAGATGGTCAAAACCAAAATCAACCACAACCTAAAAGTTAATTACAGATTTAGGTACAAAATTAGCTCAAGTACATTCTTAAGTTTTTAAGGGAAAAAAAAACAACAGTGTACAGAACACATAAAAATTAAACAAAAATGGCCACAACATAGTGTCCTCTATTTTTAATCACACTTAAACATTTTGGATCATTAAACTTACATAATATCAGACAGAGATAAACTTGCTAATTATAAAACATAGATTTTAAATGGAAATTATATTAATCTAGTAAAAAAGCTACCTAAACAACCTGGCCCTGTATGAAAGAAGTACCTACTCCCCTTGTTAAACCATCAATTAATCAAAATACCACAAAACTTAATGAGCCTAAGCCCAACTGTCTGACCTGTACAATAAAAAAAGCATAAAAATACCACAACTAGTAGCAAAAAGAACAAAAAAAGTTTGATATAAAAAGTTTAAAAGACTGATTAGACAAAAGTAGAAAACTATTGAAGGTGTGTATTCCGCTACATCTGGTGTGAAACAGCGTTTCAGGAAAGGACAATTCTACCTAAGCTAAACATGGTGGCAGAA
>NW_006802917.1:0-2438 GCF_000485575.1 Poecilia formosa
GCGTTCTTGACTTTCTCCTGGATCCATCTCTGATCATCCATGTTGGTGATGGTGACCAGGTCATCATGATGATCTCTGCAGTAGGTCAAGGCGTCTTTCCAGGTTTTATTTTCTTTGATCAGGATGACATTATCTGTCAGAGAAGATCACAGGACAATCTAAATACTTCACACTTCAGGTTGAAGGCTGAAGGACAGTGAAATGCAGCATGAGTTATGTGTTTTATGCTTTAATGATTTGAGAAATATAAAAATTGGAAAAAAAAAGTAGAATATAAAGTAAAATGTTTGTCCAATGATTGTACCGTATCGGTGACTGCCTCTCCAGTAACTCTGGTTTTAAACACCAGTAAGCCTGAAACTATGATTATTGCTCTCAGTCACTTTGCACCACAATATCAGCCAGACAATTGCATCCTTCTGCCTGTTGGTAAAATCAAAGGTAAAAAAATCTAGGTGTCACATTTGGTTCATCCTTAGGTTTCGACTCTCACATTAAGGCTGTTTCCTGATCATGTTTCTATCATTTAAGAAATGTTTTAAAAATCAGACAAATGGTCTCCAGACTTGACCTGGAGAAAATCATTCATGCTTTTGTGCCATCTCATCTGGACTACTGTAGTGACCTTTTTAACTGCCTGGATAAATCCTCATTTTCACATTTGCGATCAATACAGAATGCAGCAGCCAGACTTCTGATGAAAATTCTGTTCTATATTCATTATATTGGCTTCCTGTTGATTTTAGAAGTTTTTGTGCTCACATTCAGAGCATTACATGGCCAGGCTCCTGATTATCTGCCCCTTGTGGTCTTTGTTCTGAATCTTTTGGTTGTTCCATGAACACGGTTAAAAACTAAAGGGCCCCGGGCCTTTCAGTTGGTGGCCCCAAGGCTGTGGAACAGTTTGCCCTTGCAGATCTGTTTTGCTGACTCTGTGGATATTTTAAAAAAGCAACTAAAAACCTTTTATTTTCCCAGGCTTTTATCTCTTGGTTTTATTGTGTTCCTGATGTTGGTTTTATGTTTTGTATGGTTTTAAGGTTGATTTCTATAGTACAGCACTTTGTGATTCTGTCTGTGAAAAACGCTTTAAAAACTTTACATGCTTACTAGATGAATACTTTAATTCAGTGGTTTCCAAAAATTCTCTCCTCCCCCCATGGATTACAAATAGGGAGAGTTACACTCTGGCTGTCTCGTTGAACGATGTGTGTGTCCAGGAGGGGGGGATTTTTAGAGACTCCCTGTTATATTATTCTGTCCAGTCAAACACCCCCCTCCAGCCCCAAGCGCACACAGCGTTCATCTTTTTTTTTTTTTTTTTCCATTCATCCATACTGCTGCCCGCGCCCCACTGCAATGGCACAGCGCCCCCCCAGGGGGCAGAGGTTTCCACAGTTTGGAAAACCTCTGCATTTTTTTTTTTTGCCACACAGCATTAAGCACTTTGAATTGCCTTGTTGCTGAAAATGAAAATCACACTTTTGTTAAGAGAAAAGACAGCATAATATTAATATCAAGAGCAATAAAACCATCTGTTTAAACCAATGAACACATGGCTACACAGTTATAAAAACATATGTCTAAGTGTGAGTTGAGAATAAAAACTTACTGCAGTGCTGCTTATGCTGCCTTGACGTCTCAGTGGATCTTCTGTTCTGTTGTAACTTTTCTAAGCTTGGACATTTTTGCGGAGGAATTTTAATGTTCAAATATGAAAAAAAAGACACATCAGATATTTAGGTTACCATATTTGCAGTTTTCTAAAACATATATTTATTGATAGATTTTAAGGAAAAGTCACTATGTTTACACTTATGTTTTCTTACATTGACTAAAACATTCAGTTTATACTGGATGTTTTATGCAGTGTCAACAGGGTTGACATACAGTTGGTCATGTCATTGTAATCCAGATAATAAACAGCAGCGTCATCATAACATGCAGACAAAAATGTTCCCGCGTTTTGTAATGAATAACTTTAACAACAGCCATCTGTTCAGAAGTACGTCAGACTAGTTAGATGGAACGGTTCTCATTTGCATCTCATTTGCATTTCAGAGGTTTCACTCTGCAGCAGATGAAGCTGCTTACTGTATTATGTTTATCCTGGATCTCATGTATAGCTTCCATTCAACACTAATGTTAGCATTTGAATATTAAAACATTCTGGCTGAAAATCTTCATCAGTCACGGAATAAAGTCAGGGGAATTTTTACTTATTTATCTAGAACATAAAGATCTTTTTAAAACCACTTTTATGCGCTCTACCTGTTAAAACGCACCGGAACCCATTTAATCCCGCCGACAACAATTGTTGCAGAGTACAAAACCTAAAATGGCACTAACATAACCAACATAAAATGTGATAATGAATAAATATCACGGTTAGGGAGGTGCAAGGATTGAAATGCAGGCACTTATTTTGCAGGAAAAAA
>NW_006802918.1:0-2434 GCF_000485575.1 Poecilia formosa
CGGACTATCCGGTAGGAAAATGTCAAAAGGACAAGGAGAAACAAATTTCTCTGCTCTTTGTTCTGATGTCCATTTCTTTAGGAAATGAGTTCTCTGTTCCAAGAACAACTAAAATCTCTGCCTATCTGCGCTACCCCCCCAACCTGATTGAGCTTCTTGTGAGCCACAGGGCAGAGTAAGAGAAAATGGTTTACCAAACTTGTAGACACAAACCCTAGAAAACCTGAGGCTGTTGAGCTTTACATCATGTTATAATGTTATTCCTTCTGATTCGTTCAAATCCTTTAACTTCCTGTGGCAACTATTCAGGGGTGTCTAAATACTTACTCCTACAAAGCTCCTCCTATAGCAGTCTCCAAGTGTAGCTTGTGCCTCAGCTGTGCCTTCCCTACTGAGCTCCTCCAGACTAGCGGCAGCAGCATTATACTAACTACATCTCGGTGAAATACTCCTAAGAACAATTTCAGTGGCTTAATAGAGAAATGTTGTTGTGATGACATTCTGAAGGCAGTGTCGGAAGGAGCAGAAGCTTCTTAAAGAAACAGAGACGCAAATTTCAAGGTTCAAATTAGAAAATGAAATTTCTTCATGTTTGCTATATAACAACTAAAGCTAACATAGTTACTTGATTGTGCTATAAAATGGCACCAAGTGCCTGGAAAATACATAATACTGCCCCTTTAAATGGTATTAAAAGATTTTTTTCTAAGTCAACACACATCTGAGAACAAGTTTTCATTTTCTCCTTTTGAACTACGCTGACTCATTTGTAAACTAAACAGCTTACTCATCTGCAATCTGACTCACTTTGACTATCATTTTTAAGAGAATTCCACTCAGACTGCTCTGAGGATCGGTCCGTAACATCACAAAACGTTGAAAAAGTGAAAGAGCGTGAATACCTTCTGAAGCGGTCAAAGCTCGGTTGCTAAGGCTAACACATAAAAACTCCAGTTAAGCTAAGCTAAGTTTTTTTTTTGCTGCAAACTCTCAACACTCCTTATCCCACAGCCTTACATGCCAGGAAGTTTATCACATTGCAGTTTCGGAATTTCGCAAAACGTGTCTCCACTACAAAAACAGCAGGTTAAAGATTAAAACAACAAGACCCCATCGGTGCTACAGAGTTTCCTTATGTCACTCTGATGAGAAGACATGTCAAGAAGTACTCAAGATTTTTAACATCTAGATTTCACTCTACCTTTGCTTTTATTTCCCAGGGGCCCAAAGGACCGAGAGGAATCAAGGGTGCAGCAGGGGACAGAGGCCCAATAGGGGAGAGGGTGAGTCGGGGGAGACATTGAGATTAAACGTCCGCCGTGGATCTTGAAAGTTTTCTGTTTGCTTTATTTCAGGGAGTCCCGGGTGAACGAGGAAATGGCACTAAAGGCTGTCATGGCTTCCAAGTAAAACTTTGCTCATTGACTTTGCGTAGCACTCATCTGGTATGCGAATGAGAACGTTATAAACATTTCTGATTCTCTGTGTTTGTTTGTAGGGTTACCCTGGGCCCCGTGGAGACCCCGGCGAGCCGGTGGGTCGACGTTTGAATTCATGTTTTAGCTGAATATTTCAACAGCATATTCCACATGGTGGTAGTTTGTGATTAAGGAAGGAGTTTTAGCTGACCTCCGCATAAATTTGTTTCAGGGTACCAAGGGAACTCCCGGACCCAAAGGAGACGATGGAGATCCTGGAGATTCAGGCCGAGATGTGAGTCAGCCTCATACTCTTTTTTCCTTTGTGGATTTTTTTTCTTCACGCTGGCTCTCGTTTTATCTGATTGGCCGCCGTTGCTGGCAGGATGAGAGTCGTGTTACTTGATTTATGAAAATAAATAATCCTCATTAGCCTCCTTTATCACATATAATGAAAATAAACAAATGCTGTTTTTCTTTGTATTTAAAAAGCTGAAGGCCACCTGGCCTTCAGCTTTTTTCATAGTTTTTTCAGCCATTTTTTCATAGTTTTCATAGTTCTTGTTATTTTCAATGTCCATCCATCTTGTTTCCACACGGCCCTTCTGTTCTGCAGCTGGAAATCCTTTTTTTAGGAACAACTGGACACTTTTTGTGTGAATCTGTGCGCCAATAGGGCCGACGGCTGTGAGCTGATGCAGCTGTGTATACGCCGTCGTCAAGGACACCAGGAAATGAGCGGCGGCGATGGAGCGTCTGCATTTCTTTCCGAGTGTGTGTGTGTGTGTGTGTGTGAGTGTGTGTGGATCACGCAGCTTACATGTTCCAACGCTTCAACCCCTCGTTCAACTCAAGTGGGTTTGCAATGAAATTACTACATATCCCAGGTTTTAATGTTGCGACATGTAAACACTTCCACATGTTTGTGTTTTTCTTTCATCTGTACATCAGTGTAGCTCCGCCCTGTGATTTACAACAATCACACAAAGTCAGCTTTAGATTTACAGGACTTCATC
>NW_006802919.1:0-2430 GCF_000485575.1 Poecilia formosa
TAAGGATAGAATTTCTCTCACAGAAAGAAGCCACTGCTAAATATTAACAGTTTTGCTGCTCACATAAGACTAAAGACATACAAGTGCTCTGGCAGGCCAGGCACAAGATGAAAAATCATAGAGAATGCTTTCATTTTGAAGCTTGCTGATGGATAAGTGGACAATGTGCCATGGTTTGGTAGCTGTGAAAAATTGCTTTTGTTATGCCTTTAGACCAGGGGTGCCCAAAGTCGGTCCTCGAGGGCCAGCATCCTGCATGTTTTAGCTCTGTCCCTGGTTTAGCGCACCTGGATGAAATGATGGCTTGTTAGTAGGTCTAAGAGGAACATTAACAAGCTGAAAAGGTTGTTACTATCAAAGGGCAGAGAACTAAAACGTGCAGGATGCCAGCCCTTGAGGACCGACTTTGGGCACCCCTGCTTTAGACAGTCTGGTATCTGAGGAATTCAAAATACGAAAAATCTTTGCACACAGCAAATTTGGAAGTGTGCTTTGAAAGTTCATTGGAAGCGGCCATGGATGGTCTTGTGATCACTGATGGTGAAGTGTCTTTGGTCTTTGGTGTTGCTCTCGTTTTTGCCAAGACTTCCAGCCTGGAAGGAAAAACAGAAAATATAGCAGAAACATTAGGATAATAAATACATATTTTAAAAAGTGTGAAGAAAACTAACCAGACTCACCTGTGTGTGTTACCGTCATATTCATTCAAATTACTCTGCCCACCTGGTTTACAAGATAAAGCATAAAAAAGTCAGAAATAATTACTAAAGAAATTAGTCAGCTTATAGAAAATTTTTTGGACAGCATTAAAAGTCGTGCCAACTTGTCTGAAGAAATGTGTTGAAGTCATCATCACAGGCTTCAGTCACCAACATGACACACAAAGAAAAAACATTTTGGCAGTTTTTAGATGTGCCACAGGTACAAAACACCAGAGTCAAATAGCTCAATTGCCTCCTCACTGTGTAGATATGTTCTCCAGAGTCCTGCTAATCACCTAATTATTGTATTCAGGTGTGGTGCTGAATGGCACATCTAAATGTTGCAGGACAGTGGCCCTCCAGGACTGGAGTTTGACACCTGTGGCATAGATCAAGCCAATGGTCCAGCACAGCCTCTCCCCCATTTTGCAGTCTACAGCCAAAAACTTAAAGAAAACGACCTCCACAGCTAAATAATGCTATTTCAAATGGCCTCCAGATTTTCCTGACAGTTTCGATTTTTGGTTAAGATAATAAACAGTCGTATATACCGTGATATCCAAACAAATAAACGTATGTTAAGCGAACTATGTATATGAATCGATACTCTTGCGTAAACGGAAAAATAATACCTCCATAAAAAATAGTCAAAAACATGATCATTTTAACATGGAACTTGCCTTGTTATAATAAGCTCCAGACAAGACGCCATACTGCTGCCTCCGCTCCTCAGGCAAACATGTGACGCAGTAGCGGAACAAGACGGCGTCGGCAGGGGGCGGGGCTAATGACTGGGCCCAAATAATAAAGCTCATGATAATTTAACTTTACAACACAACAGCGAAGTTAACAAGTTTCATCACCACAGAGAGCGACTATATCATTTTGAAATCTATCTGACATGAAGTACAACAAACCAAGAGAAGAACAGAAACATCAGGCTACTGGTCACTAATGATGAAACAACACAAATTCAAAACATGTTAACGTTCCGTAGCTCTAGCTAGTTTGGCATTTGTTGCCAAGTGACTGATGATGACGTTGGTGACAAGCTTTACCCAGAATGCACCTGGAGAAAATAAGCACGATTCATTTGTAGTTTTGTGTGTCATAAAGTTAAATATAAGAGCGAAAATAAAGCAAATCATGTGGCACAAAATTTTATTCAATATTTTACACTCACTATGTCACTAAAATCAGTCAGTCTGGTAAGGTTTTTAGCAACCATGAGTCAACAATGGGGCACCCTACTATATAACCTACTGGGGTATCATACACAGTTTTTAACAGGAGAGGGTTCTCCTTTACAGTTCTCATCAGATCTTATAAAGAAAATTTGGATCCCTGAAGGCATGTTCTGCCACGATTGTGGTCGCTGGGGACCTGCTGCAACCCCTGCCCTACCTGTACTGCCTTCCCTGAAGTGATGTCATAAATATGTCACAATTGTGGGAGGAACTGTTTGATATTGATTTCTTAATCAATACCAGACTGAGTGTTGAGTTAGACTGTTGGAGTTAATTTAGAAATCAAACCTGGACTGGGTTGCTTTTTCAACAACACATGTTGTTGAATTAACACTGTATTTTTTAACATATAACACTTGCACTGGAAATCTGACACTTCCGAATTTACTGTGCAGGTATTCTGACAGTTTGTCCTTTTTGGTGCCAGTAACAAAAGTGTCAGCTTTGTTGCTAATGGTCTCATTATGGAAACCCTCAGGGAA
>NW_006802920.1:0-2430 GCF_000485575.1 Poecilia formosa
AAATTCCCCTCTCACCCTCCGTGGGTGGTCTCTTTCATCCTCTGAGCTCGGGTCCTCTACCAGAGGCCTGGGAGCTTGAGGGTTCTGCGCAGTATCTTGGCTGTGCCTAGAACCCTTCCAGTTCTGGAATAAATTTAAAATGTTTATCCATCACATTCCAGGAGGTAGGTTGATACTGAAATGTAAAAATGTGAAATGATAAAACTCAGTTGAGAAAGTTGGTCAGATTTTTAGTTTAAATCTTATATCTACGATGGAGAAGTTGGATTACCTAACAGTGTTTCCTGAAATAAAAAAACAACCTTCTTCTAAAGTTAATAATTTACCTTGAGTGTACCTCAATATATACAATATATCTCCTTGCATTTTTGACACCATGAAAAGATAACCACACCACCTACTAGAGGTGTGCCGATCGATCGGCCACCAGTCATAATTGGCCGATTTCCGTGAAAAATTGTATGATCAGTGATCGCCGATCACGGTCTCTTGTTGCAGATCTCACCTGTATCTCATTCACAGCCTGCATGTGCAGCTGTCTCCTCTTTTCTTCGCACTGTGCAAGCACGCAGCAGTCAATCCTAAGCAATGTGGTGTGGAACTTTATCGCCAAGAGTGAACGGGGAAGTTTGCGTGTTGCGGTGGAAATTTACCTTGGGGGTGAAGCATGTCAAAATGCATCAACACAACAAATCTAATGTGACATTTAAAAAACAAGTACTTGACGGAGTTTGGCTATGTCACTTAAAAAGAGAAAATATTTTAGATATGTATTAAAACTTTCATGGTCCTAACGCAAGACAGATAATCGATCTCCTCTGCCTCCTCCTGTGTTCTGTAGAATTACTCCGCTCGGTCAGAAACAACCAATCAGAACCAGCATTAAGCAGCTATGCTATCAGGAAGAATTGTTTATTTTGATGCAGTCTGTGTTTGAATGAATGTTTCCTTTTTTCCATCCATCCATTTTCTTTACACCCTTGTACCTTGGTGGGTGTCGGGAGGGGTGCTGGTGCCAATCTCCAGCTAATGTTCTGGGCGAGAGGTGGGGTACACCCTGGACAGGTTGTCAGTCTGTCGCAGGGCAACAAAGAGACACACACACACTCACACCTAGGGACAATTTGGAGAGGCCAATTAACCTGACAGTCATGTTTTTGGACTGTGGGAGGAATCTGTAGTACCCGGAGAAAACCCACTCATGCACAGAGAGAGCATGCAAATTACATGCAGAAAGACCGTAGCCGGGAATCGAACCCAGAACCTTCTTGCTATAAGGCAACAACTCTACCAACTGCACTACTGTGCAGCCCTGTTTGACATTATTTGATATAGGCAGATTTATATGACTCGTATTATTTATGGTACTGAGAACCGTACTATTTATTTTACTGATTGCTGGTTTTTCAGTTGTCCTTTTGACTGAATAGCTGCTGCATTGTGCTTGCAAATGTTTTGCATGTTTTATGCCTAAATTATATGAGTTTATTGCCAGATCATTTCTTAATTTTGTCACATTACATAGTATCATTTTTACCTAAAGCAAACAATTAACAGTCAATCCAGGTGATCGTCCAAGATCGGTGATCAGCAGAGATCAGCCTCATTGGTGATCGGTATCGGAATCTGCAGCAGAAAACCTGATCGGAGCATCCCTACCACCTACATTGCTTTTTTGCTTCAGTTAAACACCCCGCTACATCTCTATTACTGTCCTTAGACCTGACTGAACAAATACCACGTAGCCAACCCCTTAACCCATGCCCTTTCTGACCCCATTGCAAAACAGCAACAGGATGAAAATAAACATTGTTTATATGCATCAGCCAACACTAATGATGCCGATATATCGTGCATTCCTAGTGCAGAGTTATGCTGTATCAAAACGTCAGTGCTGAACTTAATTTCTCATCTGCTGTTCTTTAGTACCAAACACCAGGCAAATATTCATAAGGCAACAATTGAGACTATAACAACTTGCCTTTTATTTTCTGACAATCAGATATTGTCAAATTTGGTAATTTTGATCTAAATGGCTCTTTCTGTTAACAACTGCCTTTGGTACTTAATATTTATCCATAACCAAACCTGTTGTTGCACAACCTGATGACCAGAATGAGAAGCTTTCTCAACAATAAACAGGTACACCCAACAAAGACTGATCATAGATTGCCAGTCCATCATCAGACAGACACATTCACATTGAAGGTCAATTTAGAAGTTCTTATGCAAAATCAAAAACACAACAAAATCCATAAGGAAAGTTAAGATTCAAACTTGTGACATTCTTGCTGTGAGATTAACTGCATGTACTAGGGCTTGAGATCTGTGATCATATACTGTATTTCTCCAACACTCTTGTAAAATGTATTTAATGTCCTATTATAAATGCCCCGATACATCTCCCATGCTACAGCATGCTGACTAAAA
>NW_006802921.1:0-2430 GCF_000485575.1 Poecilia formosa
GGTCAGGGAAGGATTTAAAGATGTCCTGGCACCTGATTGGAGAGTCATGGAGGTTCTGGATCTGGGAAGCTCTCTCCAGTTGCTTCACCTCATGTTGGGTATTAACCTCTTCACTCCAACCCTCTGTGATGTAGAGATCAGTGTAGATCCTGTTGAGGAGGGTTCTACTTCCTGTTACATCACTTCCTGTTTCATCACTTCCTGTTACATCGCTTCCTTCAGTCACACATTCACATCTCCTTCTCAGACTGATCTTATGTTCCTTTAGAACCTCCTGCAGATCAACATCTGCTGAAACAGAAAAAACAACTGCATTAAAAACATGATGCTGATTAATCTATGTGAAGCTGACACTCCACCCATGTCAAAAAATCCAGCAAATAGTCTGAATGGTTAGTGCTCCGTTTGTGCAGGTTTGTGCCGTTAAAATTTTTGTTTGTGCAGTTTTGGTTTCTGAGATATTAAAAATTGTTTTTCAGGTCATCCAGAGTTCACCATCCCCCCATCTTACTCCAAAACAAACCAAAGTGGGCTAGTTCGTTTAAATTCTTCAGATTTTCAGCTGATGTACAATGTGTACCTTCTTTTGTTTTGAACTTCAATAAAGATTTAGAACAAGAAGAAATGTGTCTCCTTTCAAGAAATGTTTTAAGATAGCAATGTTCACCAATATAGTTTTCCTTGGACCGGTCACTCCTCATAGAGGGACAGACGGATCCTGCAGGTTCTGCTCTCAGTCTGAGGTTCTGATCTCTGAAACACAAAATGTTATTCAGATCAATTACTGAGAAACTCTGAGATAAAAACACTGAAGAAGATCAGGGGCCTCATGCATAAAAGACACTAAAACTTGGAGAACAGAAAAATTTAGAAAAGTGCAGCGCACAAAAAAATCGGATGCATAAAACCTGCTGACCTTTCCTTTATAAATCCTAATTTATAGTAAATAAAGCAGCTGCTGGTCGGCCTGTCGCCTCCATAAATACAAAATGTAAATTAGTATAAATACCCAGAAGTCTGCCACCATGTGAAGCAGTAACCATGGCAACATCCTTGTTTGAAGCAGTATTAGTATTTATAATAATAATTATTATTATATATTTTATTTAAAATGTGCTTTCAGGGCTCATAATGTCATCTCATAAAAATAAAAATACATTTTAAAGAAAAAAAAATCCAAATAAAAAAATAAAATAAAGAAATCTGAGTGCAGCAGATCGTTCAGCCGGATTTAAAGACAGACAGAGAGTCTCTGAGTTTTAAGTTAATCTGCTGATCCAACCTGTTTTCTCTTTTAGTGAGAATGAAATTACTCCATAGATGCATTCAGAGCGATGAGTTACATCTTTATGAGACAAAAACTGAGGAAAAGTATTATTTACGTTTTAGTGAGGTTTTCACATCCTTTTACTTTTATTTTCTTTATTTTGTGTGAGTTTTAGCTCATTATCTGAGGATAAATGCAGTTCAGTTTCATCGTTTACGTTTAAGCAATAAAATATTAAAATCATGAAAAACAGAGTTTGATGCTTCTTGGTCTAAATAACTGAAAGTCGTCAGATTTCAGTATTTAGTGAGAAAACTTTGTGTGGCTGCTGCACATTTTCACGCCAGTGAAAAAGGTTCGGTATATTTATGCAAACCTTGACGCAAAGTTAATTTTTATACATGTCGACTTTTGCATAAAATATGGAACCAGACATTTTTTGTTCACACGATTTATGAGGCTCCAGAACACAAACTGCTGCAGAGAAGCAGAAGGTTAAAGTTCTGGATCATCAACCTGGATCACATGGTCCCAGTATATAGACTGGTCCCAGTGTTCCCAGTATATAGACTGATCCCAGTGTTCCCAGTATATAGACTGATCCCAGTGTTCCCAGTATATAGACTGGTCCCAGTATTCCTAGTTTATAGACTGATCCCAGTGTTCCCAGTATATTGACTGGTCCCAGTGTTCACCATATATAAACTGGTCCCAATGTTCCCAGTATATAGACAGGTCCCACTGTTCCCAGTATATAGACAGGTCCCAGTGTTCCCAGTATATAGACTGGGCCCAGTGTTCCCAGCATATAGACTGGTCCCAGTGTTCCCAGTATATAGACTGGTCCCAGTAAAGAAGTTTCCTCTCTCTGTGGGTTTATCTCTCTAAAGTTCTGGTTGTTTCTGTTTCCATGGATCATTTCCATCCATCTCTGACTCACTGAAGCCTCATTAAAACTCCTCTGATTGGCTGACATTCCTCATGTCTACTCAGCTTTAAGTTGGCAGAAAAATTAAGTTTCTTTTTATTTATTTGCTGAAGATAAACAAGTTAATATTAAATAAATCTGTGTGGAGTCACAGGAACCAGTTAGAAACTGGTTTCTTACTTCCTGTCTGGTGGTTCTGGTTCATTACTGAAGACTGGAGGTTCTCCTTTGGACC
>NW_006802922.1:0-2429 GCF_000485575.1 Poecilia formosa
AGCACTTTTCAGATGTGGGTGGAGTGGACAAGTATGTATAATTTCACTCTGCACGGATTAGACAAAACCTACAACTACTGCAAACTTCAGTCCGAATTACTTTTATTGTCCTCACATTCTTTGAGGGTGTGGTTTCATAATCTCAACCTAAAATAACAAGAGTTGACAGGCATAAAAAGTAAAACAAAACAGAAAAACAATAGATTTGAGCACCGATGCATTTTATCAACTCCCATATTATCAATTACATAATATTTAAAATCAGCATAACAGCTTAATTACCGATGTAAAGAGACGAGACACACACACACACACACACACACACAAAAAATAAGAACATAAGCATGATGTGATGTCTAGTTCTGCCGGCAGGATCTGACCTCCTCCAGTGAAAATCCATGTCTGACAACACGTCGGCTTCTCTTTCCCATAATTTGTATTTTGCGACTGACTGCAGTTTCTGCGCCGCTGCTGCTCATGTACGCAATCCCTGGATAGGTGGTTACCATGGATTCCTGGGTCACATGCGTGGGTTTCCTATTGCCAGAAGCAGCAGAAGATGCTTGGACCAAAAATCCACAGCCATTTTCATTCAAGAAAAAGAGAGGATCCGCTGTGGACGGCTCGCTGACTGACTGACTGACTGACTGACTTGAGGGGTGGCCAGACTACACACCCGGTTATCCTTATTGCCATCTGGAGGAGGGGGGGGGAGCTGTTTTTTGTCTTTTTTTTCTGTGTGTGTGTGTGTGTGTTATATTTTGTAGAATTCGCAGCAAACCGGTTTTGTCCACATCCAAAGACTGAAAACAGGAATGAGTATAGAAATTCCTGAGGGACTGACGGAGCTGTTACAGAGCTTTACCGTGGAAGTGTTGAGGAATCAGCCCCGGGATCTGCTCGAGTTTGCGTTACAGTACTTCACCCGGCTGAAGGACAGCGAGACCAAAGAGGCCTCCTTTGGCAATGACCAAAATTCGGCCCCGAGATCTGGGAAAGCGGTCAATTTCATTGACGAGGCCATGCAGATCGATTCGGAGAACGGGGAGGAGGAGGAGGACGACGACGACGACGACGAGGAATTCATAGGTAAGCCGATGGGTTTTGTTCGATGTGTTTTGTTTTGGTATTTTTATTTTTTTTCTCACACAAGCGCATATGTGCATGTAGGTGATGTTAATGCATGTCGAGACATATGCATGCACGGTGGAGTGCACGGCTGGGAGACGACAGAAACAAGGCGCAGAGATGCTCGCCACCTTGCATCCACCACCGCGCTGTCATTTGCCATATATGGTCAGAGAGGCTGAGAGACGTGCTAAACGTGTCCAGCTCTGCATCTCTGAATCAGGGTTTTATTTGGGTTAAGAATGCATTTCAATAGCAACAGCTGCAGAATGAAGAGATCTTTCCTTTTATTTTTTATTTTTTTTTGTTGCCTCGGAAGGTCTCTCTTTAGTATTTTCAGGCCACGATACACCAGGCCTATTTAACCTCATTAGCCAATGAGAGGGGAAAAATAGACGGAAAAACACGAGATCTAAGCAACGCGCAGTTTTAAAGGTGACATTTTGTGTGTCCTGAAGTGTAATTGTATTTCAGACATCTGGCTATGCAGAGATGCGAGCAGCAGCAACACACATCAGAGACAGCATCCCAATGAGTGGTGGGGCTAAAAAGGGCCGGTTGCAGGGCCGGTCCCAACATAAATAGGGCCCTATGCTGAATTTACCAACAAGCACAATTTTTCTCCCTCCTCAGGTTTGGTTGTAGAAAAGTTTGGTTAAAGGTGCTAAATGAAGACGATTATTAATTATTACAGTTTGTCTCAGAAGTGAGAGATGAATACTAATTGAGTTGAGTACATTCTAGTTGCAAGTTGGAAAACAAGAGGAATTTATTTGTTGGTTTGGTGCTGACTTAGTCATAAAAGTCCATCACCGTATTCTGCTCTTTATCTGATCCAATTCACAAACTCAAGGAAAATGTTCTTAAATGGAGATTGTAGAGTGCTTGTTTTTTTGTTTGTTTTTTTGTTGTTGTTTTTTTTAGGGACACAAAGTCATTAACAAATGTTTTACCTGAAGCTTTAATTATATTTTACACTACCTGGGGGTCTGAGTTATGGCTGATATCGCCAGCTTTTCCAAACAACTATTCCAGGACATTCTCGTTGCATTTTCAACTGGGAATTCTAAAAACAATTCAACATCCAACAAAATGCGACTTAAACCAAAACCAAACCCCATGGTAGAACTTCAAGACTTTTACGTGTGCTGCAATGTGAAAACTTCTAGACTAAAACAAAACACCTGCTTTGATTCCTTTTTTCAAGTCTTTTATTTTTTTCTTTCTTTAAATATGGGATCCTGGTATTTGAAGGTGGTGTCAAGAGTAGATGATGGATATTCAAAAAGGGGCACAATGAT
>NW_006802923.1:0-2424 GCF_000485575.1 Poecilia formosa
AATAAAAAAGTAATCTGAGCTAAAGATATCTGGACATTCAGATATGCAAAGCAGAAAATCACACAAATGCAAAAAAAATTAACTGTGAGACAATTGAGCCGCGCATGAATCTTTAATACTTTTGACATGACAACACGTTGACAAAGTCAGTCAGAGTTCAAGTGGTTACAAGACAGCAGAAGGCGACGGTGCCCAAAATGATGATGTGGAAATAGAAAGTAGAGGGAGCAGAGGGCACAGAGGAGAGCAGACAGATGGAGGTGAGGAAGAGGAGGAATCTCAGGCAGGAAATTTTGATCATAAACTCTAAAGTTGTTAGTAGTTTCCAGATGTTTGGATTGCAGGCTCTTTCAAAACCCAAACAACATGTCACACAGTTAAAAGAAACACGACAGAAGGTTGACTGTAAATAATTTAAAGAAATTATACCGTATATTTACTCTCATTATTCAGGCTCAGCGTGCAGAATACTAATGGTGTGCCGACAGGTGGAGCTGAGGACAGAGGGAGCTGTTTGGAGGAAATTTGTGTGATAAGAGTTTGAACTTGAGCTGAGGTTGCGGGGCAGCCAAGCAACATGTCAAAAGGTTGAAAAAGACCAAGAAGCAGAAGGTTGAAGGTAAGTAATTTGGAGGAATTATAGCTTAATGTTCATTCTCATTACTTAGTAGGCAGAGCATGCAGAATGCTAAAACAGATCCTGATTAGAGTCCTGTGTGCGAGGGGAGTTTCCACCGAGCCGCGTCGTCCAGAATCTCCTGAAGAAAGCATGTTGCATAAAGTTCGCAAGCAAGTTCCACAGTATTACGCATTATTCCTCAGGATGTTAAATGCCACAGCCGGCAAATGCTGGGGTAATATGAGGCTGTGCACACAGTGTAAAAGCAAAGTAAGCTTATGCAATTACAGCCTCAATGGCACAGAACAGCAGGAAAGCAGAGTTGGTGGGGGTTTTGCGAAAGGGGACACAATAACACATAGAACGTTCTTTCTAATTTATAATACAACAATACAACAGCTGTGCAGAAAAATCTGCTCCTGCAATCCTGCAGTGCTGACGCTGGGATGAGCCTGAGCTACAGAGGGGAAGACGACTCAATGTGTGTGTTATTATAACCTCATCATGCTGCTGCTTATCTCCATTGCATTTCAATAGAGTTCAAAGATACAGGGTTTTTGAGTAAGTAACTATTCAGCAGTGCCTTTGTATTTAATGGCACTTACTGGTACGGACAATATGACATAAGTGCAGTTTGAGGTAACTGGTTTATTAAAATAATACAATTTTAAATAATTTTTTTGGTTAAAAATGGTTTAAAAAAATGTTAACTCCCAGGCAGGGGAAACCCTCCTCACTGAGAACTAAACTCCAAAACTTCTGCAAGGATCCTTTAATGTCCATGAAACCTCCGTAGACGATCATGGCAGATCGGAGCGCCGCACCACGTCCTTCCTGGTTGCTCAGCACTTTGTCCTCTGGAAACACAAAACATCAAGACAAAGTTAAAACATCACTTATCAATGAAAATCTGTGCCTAAATGTGTTACGTTGGAGTTGCATAATCAGAAAACTGCCCAAAAATGCAAAATAGAAAAAAGAAAATAAACAAAATCCAATCTCTAACTTGAGCAAATACATTGAGTGGAACAAAAATCTGATGTTAAATACTTTTGATGAAATCCCAAGTTTTCTTCTACATCTGGATCTTCGGACTGGAATAAGGTTGAACATCTGCCTACTGAATTTGTTTGAGATTTATCTGTTTTACAACAGAGCTACCTGCAATGTTTGTTACTGAAAGGTTCAGGTTTGAAGTCTGATTTTTCCATTAATTTAGAACTAAAAAGTGCAATTCACATGACCTGTCAAAGGATTGTTCTGCCAACTCTGTGTTAAATCTTAAAGCAGAGTTGGGCTGATTGGGGCAGTAAGCTGAAACACCCTGAAAAGTCTGAGTTCAGGCTGAGGAAGGGTCTCCACTCTGGGTTGAACCGTTTTCTGTAAATCTCCTCCACACTTTGATTAAAGTCCAGGGCTGCTTGCATGGAGCAGCCACCTCACCTGAGTCATTACTGCAGCCATTTTATTCATTTTATTCATTGAGTTGTCATCCAGTGTCTTCACGCCTGACTGCGGCTCCGGAGCCCCGTGGGCCGCGAACGGAGAACTGCAGCCAGAGCCGCGGCTTTACGGCTGAAGTGAACGTCTCAGGAATCGCTGGAGATAAGGAGTAGGTACTGGAGAGGTGGGGAAGCATCACAACGAATTCAGTAAAACTCTAAGAAGTAAACATGGCCGGTACTGAAAAAATAAAAATAAAAAAATAACATTCAGTTTTGCTTCCTTGGAAGGAAGGATATTTCAAAGAACGTCGCTGCATATCCATTATAAATGTGTGCAAAACACAATTTTGCAATGGCAGA
>NW_006802924.1:0-2421 GCF_000485575.1 Poecilia formosa
AGATAGGCCACCTCTCTCTGGGCAATTGCACATTTCTGGGGGTTAATGGTCAGACCAGCTGCTCTAATGCATCCCAACACTTGTTGTAAATGGAACATGTGGTCCTTCCAGGTTTGACTGAACACAACCACATCATCCAAGTAGGCTGCTGAAAAGTCTGACACATTTCTTAAAACATGGTCCATAAGTCTTTGAAAAGTGGCAGGTGCTCCCTGTAGACCAAATGGCATCACTTTGAAATGATACATACCAAATGGTGTTCTGAATGCAGTCAGCTTGCGGGCCTGCGGTCCTAGTGCCACCTGCCAATATCCTTTACTTAAGTCCAGTGTAGTAATGTACCTTGCTCCTCCCACTCTTTCCAACAGGTCATCTATTCTGGGCATAGGATAAGGATCAAACTGAGAGAGAATTCAGATAGCGAAAGTCAATACAAAATCTCAGTGAACCATCTTTTTTAGGTACAAGAACCACCGGGCTGCACCATTCACTGGTTGATACTTCAACGATGCCAAGTTCCAACATAAAGTTGATCTCCTTTTTGAGCTCTGGCACCAACTGCTCAGGAATCCTGTAGCTCTTCTGCCGAGCTGGCGCATCCTTCTTGAGACAGATGTCATGTTGTACCAGGTCTGTAAAACCTGGAGCCTCTGAAAAGAGTTCTGAATCCAGCAGAGCTGCAATCTCCTCCTGCTGGACTGCTAACAGATGAGACAGATCAACCACACCAATCTGTGTTTCATTGGAGGGCAGAAACTTCTCTTTCACCTCCTCATCTTGAACATCACAAATCAAGAGCTGCTGCACTGGACTCTGACGCACCTGGAATTCTTTCAGCAGATTCATATGAAATGTCTGATGTTTTTTCACTCTGTCAGGCATAAACAGTTCATATGTGACCTTACCCACTTGCTGAGTCACTTCATATGGACCATGCCACTTGGCAAGCAACTTGTTATCCGAGGTTGGTAACAGCAATAAGACCTGTTGGCCTGGTTTCAGGACCCTCTCTTTAGATTTCTGGTCATACCATCTTTTCTGGTTCTGTTGTGCTGTCTTCATGCTCTCCTGTGCCAGAGCCGTCATCTCCTCCAACCTCTGTCGCATCTTGACCACATATGCCACAATGTTTTCCTCCGCTGATTCAGGATGTTCCCAGTAGTCTTTCAGGAGGTCTAATGGTCCTCTCACGTGGCGTCCATAGAGCAGTTCAAATGGTGAAAATCCAGTTGAAGCCTGTGGGACCTCTCTGTAGGCAAACAGCAAATAGGGCAACCACTGGTCCCAGTCTGCTCCTGTAGTGGAAACAAACTTGCGTAGCATGTTCTTTAGAGTTTGATTGTATCTCTCAACAAGCCTGTCCATTTGAGGATGATAGGGGGTGGTCTTAATTCCCTTCACTCCTAGCAACTGGTAGACTTGTAACAGCTTAGACATGAAGTTTGTTCCACAGTCAGTCAAAACCTCTTTCGGTATCCCTACTCTGGAGAACAGTTGTATCAGACAGTTAGCAACATTTCTAGCTTTCACACACCTCAGGGGAAAAGCTTCAGGATACCGAGTTGCATAATCGCATATAACTAAAATGTACTTGTTGCCCGCTGAGCTTCTCTCTAAGGGACCCACTACATCCATCCCTATCCTCTCAAAAGGAGTACCAATAATTGGTAGGGGCTGAAGATGGGCCTGAGGAATCTTTTTTCCTGAAGTGAGTTGACATTTAACACAGGACTTACAGAAATGTGATATTTGAGTATACATTCCTGGCCACACAAATCTTCTGGCAATCCTACATAGTATTTTCTGAAATCCCATATGTCCAGCCCATGGAACTGTATGTCCCAGATCCATTACTCTCTCTCTGAACTGTTGTGGTAATGCTAAGGACTCCACATCCCCTTTACACTGATACAAAATTCCCCGTTTCACTACATAAGTAGCTTCATCAAGAAACCCTGCAGTGCCCTGTGCATTTCCGTCCACCTTTATGACTTTATCAAACCAACATTTTAAAGTTGGATCCTGTCTCTGAAGCTCACCCACATTAGCTGGAAGATTAACATCTAGAAGGTGGAATGGTTTAAAAGTATTAGCTGTTTGCCTGGCTGAACCTCTTATCTTGTCCCTCCTTCTCTCAGCCTTGGTTTTATAAGGTTTAACTGGTCCCATTTCCCATACTTCCTCAAAAAATGGTAACTCTCTCAAGGTGTTTTGTGCATTCTGAGCCCTTGTAGTGACCATGTTGTGCCCTGAAGATGCTAGTTTACATGGGAACTCTATGGTTTGGGCTAAAAGAGTATCAGTCTATTAACTAGCCCATTCTATAGGTTATTGTCCAATTAAATTCTTTGTATTTGTTTCCTTGTGGAAACCAACATACTGATCACCCTTTACATCTGCCTTTGGTTTCATTGATAAATA
>NW_006802925.1:0-2415 GCF_000485575.1 Poecilia formosa
AGAGGGTCCTGCAGGAACACACCAAGCAGGGGGAGGTGGTGCTGCTGGTGCATCGAGGAGGTAGGATGATCAGATCACTCAAGGTCTGGTGTTTCACTGTGGCTCATCTTGGAACACCAGCTAGTTAGATATCTCTGTCCCCCAGGTCCCATCTCCTCTCCTCTCGTGACTCCTAACCTCTACAAGCCTCTCTCCTCCCCTCACGTCCTGACCACGCCCTCCACTCCCTCTTCTGCTGACCTGCCTTCCACTGATGTCCCCCTAGGTGGAGTGCCTCCTCTCAGCCAGGCCGGTTTGGGCCTGGAGGCGCCTGCAGGGACCCACCAAGGTAGCCCCTCCCCCACCTGCTGCTGCTAGAGAGAGACAGATTGATTAATTGATTGATTCCTCACTGCTGCACCTCTTCCTCTTCAGGTTCTCCTGCTCAGACCTCCAATGACCCGCCAGTCTCCTCCCTCATCCAGAGCACCAGCTTCCTGGACTCGGTTCCCGTGACGTTGACCTTGGAGCCCCGTGACCTTCAGGGCGTGGAGGACGGCGGCGGTCCTGTCCGGGTGGGAGGAGCCAAAGATGGAAGAGGTGAAGCCAAGATGGTGGAAGTGGAGCTGAGGAGGCGTCCGGGCGAAGGCTTCGGGTTCGTCATTGCCTCCCAGGAAGTGAGTGGAGGTGAGTGATGTCATTGCTGATGTCATCATCTGGTTCTGGCTCTGGACCGATTCTGGTCCTGTTCAAAGTTTTTACAAATGTCTGCTTCCTCTGGAGGTTGGAGAGAAACAAAATANTGTCATCATCTGGTTCTGGCTCTGGACCGATTCTGGTCCTGTTCAAAGTTTTTACAAATGTCTGCTTCCTCTGGAGGTTGGAGAGAAACAAAATAGAATCTACAACTAAAACAAAAAAACAAAAAAACTGGATTAAAATCAAACAAAGAGATCCAGCAAAACCATCTGGTTCTGTTCTGGACCTTCAAAATTCAGTTGGCTTGAGATTCTGACCAGTTCCTGGAGAAAGACTCGATAAGTCCGGTCTGGTCCGGTTGGTACTGCCTGTTATCAGGAATTAACAAATTTATTGGAGTTAATCTGAGAGTCTGTAATTTATTAATCGCATTTATCAACAAAATCAGCAACATTCCAAACTGTTGAATAAATGAGATGAACATGAAAGATGTTGTTATTAACCAGATGTTTAGTTATTAACTAGATGTTTATAGTTATTAACCAGATGTTTACAGTTATTAACNTGTCATCATCTGGTTCTGGCTCTGGACCGATTCTGGTCCTGTTCAAAGTTTTTACAAATGTCTGCTTCCTCTGGAGGTTGGAGAGAAACAAAATAAAATCTACAACTAAAACAAAAACAAACAAAAAAAACTGGATTAAACTCAAACAGAGAACCAGCAAAGCCATCTGGTTCTGTTCTGGTTCTGTTCTGGTTCTGTTCTGGTCCTTCAAAATTCAGTTGGCCTGAGATTCTGACCAGCTCCTGGAGAAAGACTCGATAAGCCCGGTCTGGTCCGGTTGGTACTGCCTGTCATCAGGACCATGTAGGATCCGGCCTCAGCCAGCATGGGGCGGCGTAGGGTCAGGGTCAGGGTCCGACCACCATTGAAGTGGTGGACGGATTAACAGATTTATTGGAGTTAATCTGAGAGTCTGTAATTTATTAATCGCATTTATCAACAAAATCAGCAACATTCCAAACGGTTGAATAAATGAGATGAACAGGAAAGATGTTTAGTTATTAACCAGATATTTAGTTAACCAGATGATTACAGTTATTAACCAGATGTTTAGTTATTAACTAGATGTTTACAGTTATTAACCAGATGTTTAGTTATTAACCAGATGTTTACAGTTATTAACCAGATGTTTACAGTTATTAACTAGATGTTTACAGTTATTAACCAGATGTTTAGTTATTAACCAGATGTTTATAGTTATTTACTAGATGTTTACAGTTATTAACCAGATGTTTACAGTTATTAACTAGATGTTTACAGTTATTAACCAGATGTTTACAGTTATTAACTAGATGTTNACCAGATGTTTATAGTTATTTACCAGATGTTTATAGTTATTTACCAGATATTTATAGTTATTAACCAGACGTTTACAGTTATTAACAAGACGTTTACAGTTATTAACAAGATGTTTATAGTTATTAACAAGATGTTTATAGTTATTAACCAGATGTTTATAGTTATTAACCAGATGTTTACAGTTATTAACCAGATGTTTACAGTTATCCAGATGTTTACAGTTATTAAACAAATGTTTACAGTTATTAACTAGATCTTTATAGTTAACTAGATGTTTATAGTTATTAACCAGATGGTTAAAGTTATTAACCAGATGTTTAGTTATTAACCAGATGTTTAGTTATTAACCAGATGTTTATAGTTATTAACTAGAT
>NW_006802926.1:0-2415 GCF_000485575.1 Poecilia formosa
CAGACTTGGTGGCTGTAAACTCAGAGAGGCTGAATATGAAGTTGTGGCTTCAGCTCTGAAGTCCAACCAACATCTGACTGAACTGGAAATCAGTCAGATCCACATAGATGGAGCTAAAGATAAAACCATTACAGACTCTGAACTGAATCATCTGTGTGAGATCCTGCAGAGTTCAGTCAGTAAAGTGAAGAGTCTGAGGTTTGTTTTCTCCATTTATCCTATAAAATATTTTATTGATACTTTAATATTTATTTATCTTCACACTTATTCTGTTTTCTTTAACCCTCTATGGCATGACTTTATTTTTTGGGGATAAAAATATTTTCCTGCATTCTTTAGGAGCTTGTTGGTCCTTAATTACATATCAATCATAAAATTGGACCCCGACACCTCCCGGAACCGGATTTGGGTTTGTTGCCTCAGGGCAACATTGCGCTACAAGGGTCTAAAACACCAAGTTTTCTACAGTGATTATGAGAAATGAAATACAAATCAAACAAAAACTATATTCATAAAAAAAGTTTTTTTGACAAAAATAAATCAGACATGGTTCCAACTCACCAAATATAAAATAAACAACTAACTGTTATTAATGAATGGTACATTTGAGCACGTTTCTAAAACGTATATGTTTGTACATGTGTATATTTGGCAGAGCTAGAATCACTCAGGATGTTGAAATCAGTCTTTTTCCCTATGTTAAACATCAGGAAGGAATTGCTTGCTGATGTGAAAAAGAGTGTATATCACATTTTTGGCACTTGATTATTGCCATACCTGGGAATCATCTGTTTATCTGATTATCTATGGGTTGTAGTGACCAGATTCACATCAGTCACTATAGTTAGGGCTGCAGGTTCTGTTTGTAGTTCTGACTTTTTTTTGTTAGAATTTGAGCCAAACAAAGGACAACATTTCCACCAGCTCCTATATCTGGTAGATCTGGTGGTGGCATGACTTGCCCTGTATAGATTTTCAAATTGTAAGGAACACCATCTGCACCAGCCATACCAAGTACCCTGCAGACCCGTTTATTTGGGTTTGGCAGGCATTGCTTCAGTCTTTGCTGGTTGTAAACCTTGGAATGGGGCCATTTGTTCATTGATGACCAGCTCATCACTCTTTGGGACTGAAGTCAGTTTTGAGGATAAACAAACAATGAAATAATGATTGTATAAAGGATCCTCAAGTTTTCATCAGGAATGATCCCAACTTATGAACCTTTTGTCCATGAAATGATCTTGCATCCATCTCCTGTTGCTGTTAGTCAATAATAAAGTAAATAAATTGGCTGTGATAATTATTTTGTAATCGAATATCTTCACATTAGAATAATATTGTCTGAGCAGAAGGGCCCTAATTGCGCAATGTTGCCCTGAGGCAACAAACAAAAACACAGTTTTAGCATATAAATAATTTTAAAAAATGTCTTGAAATGATCTATAATGCTTCTTTACATACTCACAGACATGAAAATATTTTTAGTTAGAGTGACCCAAATGTAAACATGAAGAAAAGTGATGTATAACTTACAAGTAGGAGGCAAGGTGTAGCATGCACCTCCGCTTCATTAAAAGGACTGCTCCTCTTCTGAGTAAAAGGTCACATGAACCTCGATATCTCTTTTATTTGGACAGAAATATGTCTGGAGTTATTTTAAATCATCAATAATCACAAAGGAGCAACGTGAGGTACAGATTTGTGGTTTGTTGCCCGAGGGCAACGCCATGTCATAGAGGGTTAAAAACAATTTGTTCTCTAAATGTCAGAATATAATTTCTAAAATATTTTGCTTTGTAAATGAACTATTTTCCTTTTTCAGACTTTGAGAATATTGATCTTTATTTTTCACTTTAAAATGTTTTGGACTGATGAACAAAAATTAGTTAATAAGTCAAATGATGATAATTAATGATGGAGATGTTTCAGTTTGTTCTGAAAAGATTCAGATGATCCGATTGATTTATTTCTCTTTTCTTCTTCACATTAATAATGAAAAGTTCCATCCATCCATTTTCTTTACACCCTTGTCCCTTAGTGGGGTCGGGAGGGTTGCTGGTGCCTATCTCCAGCTAGCGTTCCAGGCAAGAAGCAGGGTACACCCTGGATAAGTCTCCAGTCTGTCGCAGGGCAACACAGAGACACTCAGGACAAACAACCATGCACCACACACTCACACCTAGGAGCAATTTGGAGTGGCCAATTAACCTGATGGTCATGATTTTGGACTGTGGGAGGAAACCCGAGTACCCAGAGAAAACCCACGCATGCACAGGGAGAACATGCAAACTCCATGCAGAAAGACCGGGGCCGGGAATCGAACCCAGAACCTTCTTGCTGCAAGGCAACAGCTCTACCAACTGTGCCACTGTGCAGCCAAAAAGTTCCTCCAGAGTAAAACCAGAACCAGAACCA
>NW_006802927.1:0-2410 GCF_000485575.1 Poecilia formosa
TCCTGTTCATTAAATTTATCAAAATAAAGAAAACTCACCTTCTAAAATACTAAAGATCTGTAAAAATCAGGTGCAGCCATCCAGGAGTCATTGATTTATATACATATATACAGGATTTCCCCCAGTGAATTATATAAGCCTGACACCTGCCAGACTTTACTTCCATCAACCCAACCAGGCTAAGCTTTGCTTATTTTTTTTATTTTTAGAAAATTAATAACAATATATAACATCGATATAATAAATAAATAAAAACAAATTGCTTAACTTTTTAAAATTACTATTACATAAGCTGGACTGCAAGCTTCTCTGTTGCGTTGAGCATTTCACTGGCAGAGCGGAGTTATTCCTTAAAGATGGTTTGTAGTTGATGCATTTAAACGGCCACAAAGCCAGGAGCAAGGACCAATCACACTGCTGCTGGTGGCTCTGCTGCAGTTTTTCACAAATAACCGCTGTCTCAGCCTTTCTTGATGTCAAGTTATAGTCCATGACAAATAGAGCGATTAATAAAATGTCACATTTAACATCATATATTAGCGCAAATATTGTAAAAAATTCCTTTTAAGTTTTTCTAAATTGGCACCACAAAATCTATGATGTTGATTGCAGAAAACCACAAAAACAATCGCAAAATCCTGGATGGAGTGATTAGTGTGAAAAGATGTTCAGTATTATGTTATTTTAAGAAACACTTATTGATTGGTGAAACACCTATTTATTGTTATTTTCACAATTAAATTGTTTTTTATCAATACGTTCTGGCACAACAGGCCCTTTAAGTACGTTCAGAGTTTTGATCTGGGCCCAAATGGAAATGAGTTTGATGCCCCTGATGTTTGGAATAAAAATAATTGAATCATGGATTATTTTTAATATAAACAAGAATAAAGAGTGAGATATTTGGTGGTGGAATGATGTCACACCACCAGCAAAGGAAGATTCTATGACATCACTGGCGAGGCAGTCTGTGATGTCATCAACTGTATATATATATATGTAACACAATTCTGCATAATTTTCATTGCTTGCAATATCACTGACCAGTTCAGAAGTACGCAAAGCTCTTTCAAATCGACCGTTCAGGTAGTTTACCAATCGGTAATTTTAGTGATTGTATTTAGGAGAAAATGTCTCATCACACGCCGAGATTCCAGAGTGGAATGATGAGACCCTACGCGAGAAGGGGAGTCCAGCAAAACCCCCAAGGCAGGTTCCCTCCTGAAGACCCGAATGCTTTACATGGGGAAATCCAAAGACTGAGCTCCCTTCTGGAAATGGAGAGAGCCAGAAGGTTTGAAGACAACCAAAAACTGTCCCAGCTGGAGGCAGAACTAGAAGAGACAAAACTCCAGTTAAAAAAGCAGAAAGCTCTCAAAGAAATGTATATCAACAAGAGCAGAGAGGCAAAGAGGGAACTTGAGAGAGTAGAGAAGTTCAGTGATCCAGAAGTTCTTAGCGCTGCTGTCATTGCTGCCAAGGTTGACAAGAATGTGAAATACAAGAAGAAGAAGTCCTTGCAACAAGACTTTGTGGAGTTCAAGGTGGCCCACCTCCTCAGCCAGGAAGCATTTGTGTCTGAAATACTGGCTGAGAGAGAGAAAAGTAAGGCCCTCCAAGAAGAACTGGACAAACTCCAGACTTCCTTTGAGGAGCAGCGCTCTGGTGAGGCAGGAGGCCGAAACACACAAGTTTTGTGAATCGAGGCTTAGTGAGGAACAACAGCTCCTGGAGAATCTGAGAGCTGAAAAGGACCAGATGTTTCAAGAGATGTCAGAAAAGATCGCATTCCTGCAAGACTGCGAGAAACTTTTGGAATAAGATTCCTCTCTCTCTCATTTTCTCTTTTTTTTTTACATAATTAATAGGTTACTTAATACACACACACACACACACACACACACATATCCTCTCCATGAGCTGCCACCTTATCGTGGTGGGGGGGTTTGAGTGTCCCAGTGATCCTAGGAGTTATGCTGTCGGGGCTTCATGCCTCTGGTTGGGCCACCCTATGCAGACAGGTCCTAGGTGAGGAACCAGACCAAGTGCAGCCCAAAAATCCCTTATGATGAAAAAAACCATTGGAAACAGTGGTTCTACTTGCCCGTACATGGAGTCCCACCTGGTCTATAGCCTCTCCCTCTACCTATGGGTTTGGGTCGGGTTCTGACTGTTTGTGCTTACATGCCAATCAACAGTTCAGATTACCCAGCCTTTCTAAGTCAATGGAGGGGGCACTGGAGAGTGCCCCCTCTGGAGACTGCCTTGCTATGCTGGGGCGTTTTCTCCGTAGGGTGTCTGGGCCCCTTAGAGATGGGGTGAGAAGCTTATACGGATACAGCATGAATGATGATAGCCTTGTAATCTCTTCTTATTCTGGTGCATTTAAACGGAATTTATTGGAGGTTGT
>NW_006802928.1:0-2409 GCF_000485575.1 Poecilia formosa
TACATAGTTGTTTTTCCCCGTTTATCGCATGTCCACCCTCCAGTTCAGAAGGGGGCGGTATTAGACCAATTTCCTTCTTTGCCAACCGCCAAAAATACATCGGAGGAGGAGGAGGAGGATGATAGACATAATATAAGAAAAGACGCCTCATGGACTGCTCTCGCCTATTGTCGCTGACGAGATTTAGGGCGGCCATCTTGGAGCGATGACGTATCAGCGCATTTAATCAATCATAGCACGCTCTTTGGTTGCTGGAAACCATATTCAAACATCTATCAAAGCTACATTTATGAACAATTGTATTTTTGAAGTATGTTTTCAATACATAGTTCAGCATATTTAAATATGCTTAGTGGCTATAACAATAGAATAGGAATGGAATATTCTGATATCGATGTATGAAGAGCATATTACAAAGCACACAGCCGTTCATAATGTATTTAATAAATTATTTAGTAATAATACATATTTATATAACTGTACAAACACAAATAATGATTAATACTGAATATTATATATTGGATACATGTTTATATGTATATAGATACACATATATAGATATATGTGTTTGTATAGTTATATAAATATATATTGATATTACTAAATAATTTATTAAATAAATTATGAACGGCTGTGTGCTTTGTAATATGCTCATCATATATCAATATCAGAATATTCCATTGTTATAGCCACTAAGCATATTTAAATATGTTGAACTATGTATTGTATGAATTGTATTTTTAACTATACTTAAAAATACAATTGTTTATAAATGTAGCTTCGATAGATGTTTGAATATGGTTTCCAGTAACAAAAAAGTGTGTTATGATCGATTAAATCCGCTGATACGTCATTGTGCCTGCTAAACACATAACGCTGAGTGGAGTGGCGTACCGCTCCAAGATGGCCGCCCTAAATCTCGTAAGCGACAATAGGCGAGAGCGGTCCGTGAGGGTCTATCCTTATATTATGTCTATGATGCGGGGTCTAGTCTTACATTATGTTTATGAGACGAAGAAGAAGACGAGAAATGTTATTCACTTTCACTTTTTGCAGATAATGGAGCTGTTTGGAAAAGAGGGAACAA
This sequence comes from Poecilia formosa, assembly GCF_000485575.1. NCBI lineage: Eukaryota > Metazoa > Chordata > Actinopteri > Cyprinodontiformes > Poeciliidae > Poecilia > Poecilia formosa. The sequence continues at coordinate 1,088 of NW_006802928.1, forward strand.
TGTAGATTTTATTGTTAAAAAATTACAGAACGTTATTATTGAAATATTGAAATGGGCGTTGCAATTGGGATTTAAGTTTTCAGTTGAAAAAAACAAAAGTCATGATATTTACTCAGAAAAAAATAAACAAGGAAATAAAATTAAAATTATATAACCAAGAATTATAGCAAGTAAAGTGAAAACATTTTAGGGCTATGGTTTGATGAAAAATTTAAACGGAATATACATATTCAAAAAGTTGTTAATAAATGTAAAAAAAAAAAAATCTTAAATATTTTGAGATGCTTGGTTGGCAATGATTGGGGAGCAGATAGGCAATCATTAAAACAGATTTACACAGGCATGATAAGATCTAACATAGACTGGTTGTCAAGTTTATGGTTCAGCAAGTAAAACACATCTAGTTAAATTAGACATTATTCAACATCAGGCATTAAGATTATGTACCGTAGCATTTAAAACCACACCAACAGCAGCAATAGAAGTAGAAATGGAAGAAATGCCTTTAGATTTAAGGAGAACAAAATTAGAAATAAATGATTTGTTAAATTTACAAGGCAAAAACTTTGATCATCCAATTTGGGAAATTTTAAATCCATGTTGGGAAAAAGAAAAGAAAGAAATTAGGAGTTTTAGATGGATAATTGAAAAGAAAAGAAAAGAAAAGAATTTAAAATTAATAGTTTAGAAATTAGTCGAACACCAATATCAATTATACAACCGATATGGATTCTACCAGATCAATAGTAGATATGTCAATAATGGAAAAGAAACAAGACAAATCTTACATTGTAGATAATTATTCAGTACAATTATATTTAAACAATTATTATCAATATATTCAAATCTATACAGATGCATAAAAAATAACTGAAAAAATAGGAATAGCTTTTGTAGAACCATAATTCAATATAAAAATAGGAAAACAAATTACAGACGGATTATCAGTATAAACAGGAGAAATGTTGGCAATATTAGCTTTACAATGAGTACAAGACATAAAACCATTAAAAACAATAATTTGTTCAGATTCAAGCTCTGCATTATTACGTTTAAAATGTAATCAATCAGTAAGACAGACATTTTATTAGAAATATTTCATACCTTATCCAGAATTCATAACATGGGTTTAATAGTTACATTTGTGTGGATTCCGGCACATATTGGAGTAGAAGGAAATGAGAGGGCAGATAAAATGGCAAAAAGAGCAATTCAAAATCCTATTAGCTTTACAGTTAAAACAAGTAAATCTGAGGGAAAAAGTATTGCTAAAAACTGATGAAAGTATGGCAAAAGATGTGGGATGAAGGAAAAACAACATA
>NW_006802929.1:0-2408 GCF_000485575.1 Poecilia formosa
CCTCCCATCCTGGCAAAGTGCTGTCTGGCGCAGCCATCTGGCAGTGCCTTCGCTTCTCCCTGACTCACTGCCTCATCTTCCATCCCCACATCTTTCCTCCTTCTGCAGCTACTTCCGGAAAGGCCGCTACTTTGGCCTCGCCTGTTTCGCCAACATGGCGGTGGAGAGCACGGAGGAGAGGGGGGCCCGGATGAAGTCGGTGGGGATCCTGTCTCCGTCCTACACGCTGCTCTACCGCTACATGAGCTTCTTGGAGCACCAGGTCAGGTAAGGAAGGACCGTCTTTAATGGCAAGCAGCTTCTGGCTTCAGCAAAAGTCTTACTATACTTTCCTCTTTTAGCAGAGATCAACATTGTGACACGGCTGTTGCACTGTCACGATTACATTAAAACTGCTGACTCACTTTCTAATTATGACTGAATTGTAACCACAAACTCGTCTTTCACTTGGCCGTGCTTGTAGGAGACACCTTAAGTACACATTCACACCTGGAAACCTGAGCTGGTCTGATCACTGCAGAGTTGTGCTGGGATCAGCTGGGGTTAAAAGTCTTAATGTAGGGCATTAGGGTGGCTTTAGTGTCTAGTCAAAGCATTCACACTATAAACTTCAGTGTGTTTTACTGGGATTTTATTTGTCAGACCATCACCAGCCAGGTTATATTTATGATGTGGGAGGAGAATGGTGCTTCAAAGTTATTCACTAAAAACTGAGGTGTGCAATTATATTCAACTAAAACCCCTTTACTCTAATCCCTTCAATTAAAACTGAATGCCTCTAGAAGTCAAACATTTTGTGAAGACAGAGGAACACATCAAATAGGTCAGGAATAAAATGTTGTTTTAGGACAATTATGAGTCATATTCTGGTCAAACAACAACAACAACAAAATACTTTTAATGGTTCAACATGGTGGTAGCATCATTTTCTGTTGGAAGTTGCAAAAGATTTGAGATTGAGGCAGAGGTTGGTAAAAAATCTACTCAAGTACTGAGTAATTGATCAAATTATCAGTCATTTAATATTTAAAAATTAGATGGCCCAAGATATAAAGTTAAGTGGAAATTGTATTTTAAGGACAAAAATAATATTTCATGGCATAAAATAAAATCAACCAAAATATTTTTTTCAAATCAGTTTCTTTCAATAAAAAAACTTATGAAACTTTAACAAAAACTGCAGATGTGTCTCTGTCGAGTGAAGCTTTGGTTAAAACATGTTTGTTCTTTGTTCATTGAAGAGACTCCAGAAATTTTACTCAAGTAAAAGTAAAAAGTACAGTGCAGTAAAAAATACTCCTATAAGTAAATTTTTTCGAAAAAAAAAAAAAAAAAAATTCTGTAAATGTTCAGAATTTCACGATGAAGGCTGCTGAGGGATGACGCGGCAGCTTTTCTTCTCTGTGAAAATACACACTTTAAAAAAAAAAAAAAAAAAAAAAAACTCAATAAAAGATAGAGTAAATATGTTGTAAATATGAGTTGCTACCCAACTCTGAAATTAACTCCCAATAAATTGAGATAAATCAAGTTTAAAGCTACCATGAAGCCATCCTGTCACATTCCAAAAAAAGAAAAAAGAAATGAAAAGACTTTATGGAACTGCATTTTGGAGCAATTACTTGAGAGAAGCAATAATATGAATTCATTGCCATTCATTCACTTTGTTGACAAAACCTTTTGAAGCCTGTCTATCATCTCACTTCCATTTCATTAAAAATGCACCATGTTATCTCATAAAATTCCAACAAAGTACATTCAAGTTTGTGGTTGTAATGTGACAAAGAAAATTACAAGATGTATAAATACCTTAGTGAGGTACTAACATTTTAATCTTTCCTTGAATGAAGTAATGCTGAAAGCATCAGTATTTCAGTCTTTTTACATTTTGATCCAGACAAAAAGGAATAAACCCCCTTCAGACGACTTTCTACTTCTGCTTTCTTTAGACTCTCAATGCCAGACTCACACTTCCTTTTTTTCACTTGAACACACTGCTCTCTACACAATCAGCTTCTCTTCTCTCCCTCTCCTTTCTTCTTGCACGGTTCCCACACTGCGGCCTCCAGTCATGCAGTGCTCCTGCTCATCATTCCCCCACATATCTCTCTCCAGATTCCTCCATCTGACGGCTGCTCCGGTAGTCGTCACTCCTTGTACAAAGGGCGTGCTGTTGGTCACGGGGTGACTCAAACGTTAAGGAATTTCTCTGGTTTCTTCTCTCCTCCTGACAGTCGAGAGCCGAAATCCTATTTTGCTCTTAGAGTATTGATGGGGAAGTATGGCAAAAGTCAGACGAAGGACAAGTAAAGGAACTTAGGTAACTGTTTGAAAATGTTTGGTGTGAGAGAGAACTACGCAAGACTGGCGCAAGGGCAGGGCATGTAGGAAACAGTGAGACAGTGGTG
>NW_006802930.1:0-2407 GCF_000485575.1 Poecilia formosa
TTTGTCATAAACCTTATTAACCTCAAACAGCTATTATAGCTACATTTACAAAGAAATTGTTTTAAGTATTTTTGAATTGACTATTTAAATATTCTTAGTTGGGGAAACAGAATAGATTCAGAATAGAATATTTGATGCATGATTAGCATTTTACAAAGTACACAGCCAGTCAGAATTTTTAAAATATATTATTTAGTAATATTAATACATGTTTATATAAATATAGAAACATAAAATTATGCAATCATAGAGAAACAAAGATGATTAAATAATGATGAACATGGTTATATACATCATGTCTATGTAGGTTTTATTCATGTTTTCCAGCTGAGGAGCTGAGATTCATCCGTCTCTTCTTCCTCACATCGTGTCTTTACGAAACCTTCAAAACTAAAACGGGAGCCATCTTACTTTAGACAGAGTGAAAGAATCACACATAAATAACAGTCTTTGCCACCTTGTGTCACATAATCCAAGTCAATGTTGGGGAATAATTAAAACTTTTTAAGATTTCCGGTGTTACACCGAGCGCTGTAGCTAACATTAGCTGGTATTTTACCAGTGGACATAAATACAGTTTAGTAATATTCTACTCACAAAATATAAACGGTAATATGTCCATCTTACTTGTGAAACGTTGTCCCCAGAGATCTCACAACAATAGTTCGTCCATCTGAACAAAAATATCCGGCGGTGCTGAAGCTTCTGCTACAATTGATAGTATCCACACAGGCACACCCGCTAGGAGGAAACAAACGCACCCAGCACAACGCTTTCATTCTATTGGCTTAGAGGTTGCTAGGCGACTCTACCAAAAAGCCAGTTCCATGTTTTGTAAGCGAGAAGAAACTACAGCCCTGTTTACACGACAACGATTTCGGGGGAAAACGGAAGAGTTTTGTTGCGTTTGTAGTGCGCATTTACACGAAACCACCGAATGTTTTCTCTGACAACGGCACAGATTGAAAACGGGTTCCAGAGTGCGATGTTTCTGAAACGTACCGTTTTCCGTTGTCGTGTAAACCGAGAAAACGGATCTTTTCTTCCAGAGAATCCCCAGCTCATACATAGTATGACGCAAAACATAGCTGCTTCCTACAATCCACAGAAGAAAAAGAAACTACTCACAATACTGGTGTTACTGTTCCCCCATCAGATACGGTTCCCTCAGCATCTCTTCACCGCTCCACCGCCCAGGTGGCAAAATACACGGATGTTTGTTCAGCCTCTTATCTAGAGAACTACGGACCAGCCCCGGCTCCTGATGAGTTTAACAGAGGGGGCAAAATGAGTCTACGTAGCTGAACATAGACAACACCAGTAGCCTACAGGCTACTTGTTAACAAGCTTAAGGTTCTGTATTTATGTTAGCTAGTCATCTTTTAGCTAACATTACCTGCATCCAACAGCTTTACTCAACTCAGTCGGTTAGTTTGGGGAAAAAACTGTGCAAAGTTATTTACGTTTTGCTGGTTTGCTGCCGTGATTCTAACACAAACCTACGTAGCTCCGCCCAGCAGCAGCAGGTCTCCTTCACAGGTGGAAACCCAGCGCGAGCGTCTCAGCGTTAATGTTGCGTTTGAAGGCGGCTCGGAAAAACAGGTTACGTCTTGTTAGCAACGGATTAAACAGTTTTAACTGCTGGAAAAGGTGACAGAGGACACGGATATGGGAAGGGCGGGAGCTCCTATTTTATCAAATTTATATAGGAATAACAGACTGTTGGCCATTCCAAGGTAAAAACAATAAACAGCTTCCAGTCCGGGGCCCGACACCGTGAAAGCTCAAACAAGGTGTTGCAGCAAAGTTATCCCACTTTTTCCAACTGCATGCGCCCTAATCAGACGCACACAATGCGTGTTTTCTCCCAATCTATGGGAGAACGGTACCTGATGGGGAAACACGAATCCACATGCCTTCAAGTAGAACTTTTTTTTAAACACATGCGCACTCAGTTTCAAAGAACCTAGCACCAACTAGGCACAGCGAGAGCATTACACGTTTTCGATGTGTGCCGTTAGTGTGTAAACACAGACCGTAATTAGAACATTTTCGTGTAAACGAGCCAACAAAAACGGAACAAAACTTCCGTTTTTGTTGGATCGTTGTCGTGTAAACGCCCCCTACATGTGAGGAGAAGTTTTGAGAACAAAACGCATGAAATCCTGTTTTCAGACTCCCATTACAACCACCCTAACCCTTTATGGGTTCAACAAAAACCAAAACCCAAATCACTGAGAACTGCTGGAGGCTCTGGCAGCGAGCCGTCACCCACCGGACCCAGACCGGATCTGATCCGTCCGGGAGGAACAAGCGTCTCATGAGGAGGCAAATAAAAAAAAGAGAGCAGTAGTTTGTTAAAAACAAACGTTTTCATCCCTCAACTTTGTTTGTTTGTGCAGACTAA
>NW_006802931.1:0-2397 GCF_000485575.1 Poecilia formosa
TGGTGGTTGAAGAAAAATCCACATATATCCGGCTTATAGTCCGGAAAATACGGTAAATGAAAAAAACTCTGAATGCTCTCTGGTATTGTTCAGGGAGCCGGATTCAGCCCGCAGGCCGTAGTTTGGGGACCACTGCCTAAGAGTGAATAATAAAGAGTGAATAGTTCAAAATGACTAGATATAAACAAATAAATAAATACAATCAATTAGCACAGACTTGGGCATTGTAAAAACTGATGGCAACAGGCAGAAATTACTTTCTGTATCACTCTGTGGTCCACTTTGGCAAAATGAGTCTCTGGCTGAAGGTCCTCCTGTATCCGGCCAGCACGTCATGGATTGGATGAGACTTGTCCAAGATGGCCTGCATCTTGGACAGGATTCTTCTCTCTGACACCATTGTCAGAGAGTCCACCTCCACTCCAACGACTTTACTGGCTTTCCGGATCAGATTGTTCAGTCTGTTGGTGTCCTCCACCTTCAGCCTGCTGCCCCAGCACACCTCAGCATACAGGATGGCACTGGCAACCAGAGTCATAAAACATCCTGAGCAAAATCTGGGAGATGTTGAATGACCTCAGCCGCCTCAGAAAGTACTTTGGCCTTTCCTGTACACAGCATCAGTGTTCTTGACCCAGTCCAGTTTTTTTTTATCAATGTGGACACCCAGATATTTATAGTTCTCCACACTGACTCCCTGGATGGCAACAGGGGTCACCAGTGTCCTGATTCTCCTCCTCAGATACAGGAGGAGGTCTTTGTCACATTGAGGTCTTTGTCACATTGAGCTGCAGGTGGTTCAGTCCACACCATGAGACAAAGTTGTCCACAGCAGCCCTCATCACCCTCTCTGATACAACCAACCACAGCTGAGTCATCTGAGATTGGAAACATCGCTTCATCCACCCTCAGTGAGGACGGAGAAGCTGACCTGCCTCTGCAAACACTGACCTTAAACTTTGCTGGAAATACTGCAGCCATGGAAGGCTCGTCCCGCAGCAGTCGGTGGATGAATCCCTGTTCTGGCATTGTTTGGATGTTGTGCTTTCTGCAGCTATGTTTGCTTGATGGAAATAGCCCAGACATGCTTTTTCCAGTTCAGAATATCCTGGGAATAATTTAGCATTATTTGCCTTAACCTGTCGTTTGGATTGAGTTGCGCTTTATGATTCAAGCTTTTACCAACACCAAATTGGATGATATTGTAATTCCCTATAGGTTTCATTTGAAGTGCAACATCTGCGAAAAAGAAGCAAGCTGAAGCCAAAATGTTTAATTTAAAGAGCCTGCTGCGAATCTCCAACCAATCATTTTTGGTCGTCATATTTCTCTTCTCTATGTCCACCACCTGCCTCTACTTCATTTATGTGGCCCCTGGAATAGGTTAGTAGTTAACATCTGTCCAAGCTAGATAGTTTTATCGGCAGCAAACAGCAACCACTCCATGGTTCAAATAGAGAAACAGGGTGCCTGAAAATAAAGTAAAACTTTGGTTGCGTTGTGCGACTTTACATGAAGAGTTGAAAAGGACAAAATTAAATAAATGAATACACACTTACACAATTAAATGTAACACGAAATAAATTCATGTTTAATTTTATGTTTAAATGATTTACTTAGACAATTTATGAAATATGTGATTAAATCATTAACATGCAAACACAATAGCCAATGTAGATTATAAATTAAATGTGGGTAATTATTTAATGGTTCCTGTTTCTACAGCATCAATTCAACACTGAATCTGTTTATCTCCACTTGTTTGATTGGCAGTTTCTGCATTCATTGCAAATACCTGCAAGAATGCTGATGAGAAGCAAGTCTTGGATAACTGTCTGTTTTAGAATTCATGTTGATGCTCCCACTGAAAAATAATCTGGATCAAGATAGCATTGGAAAAAGGTAGAGTTTGAATCTGGTGAACCATTTTTGCGGTGATGTGGCCAAATGTCTTGTCATCTTGAAAATAAATACAGACATATAGCCACCAACCGAACTGCTCACCTCCTCCCAGCCAATCAATGCCTCTGTGGATAAAGTGACCTACTGCTGGAGCTCCATCTTCTCAAAACAGATTTACTGTCTGAAAATCAAACAATTCACTTCTCAAATATCAAAAAATAATCACCTTCTCTGTTCTCCTATGTGGACCTAGACCATTACTTCCCTTTGTGCAATTTCTTAATGCTGTTCTTCATCTCAAATAAACCATTCAAATCATTTATTGGTGACCATAATTGTTGCCAGAACTGCAGTTTCAGCATGACACAGTGTGATTTTACTGGGATCTTAGAAAAGAACAGGGGTAAAAATAGGCGGGTACGGTCAGGCAGAGGTGAAAGTAGTTTTAAATTCTTGGGGGTACTATGACAAAAGTATATATATATATATATATAT
>NW_006802932.1:0-2392 GCF_000485575.1 Poecilia formosa
CAAACTTTGACTATTCGCCATAAAACATTAAAGTGAGATAACTTCCACACACAAGCTCATAGCTACATCAGACTTCCTATGTCTCACTACTGACCAACCATCATCACATTGTCATGGTCAGTTGATGACATCACCTTAGCCCTGCCCACTTCCGACAGGATGTCAACTGTTTTTGAGAATGTATGTCTTACTTTTACTCTCTAATTCATATGGGTTTAATCCTCTGCTAACTCACATATAATGACATGATGATGAACTCTGTCAATGCCTACTGACCCGTGGGGGCGTGGCCAAATGGCAATCCTGCGCCATATGCATATGATTGTCTGTTATTCACACATGCATCATCCGATTTGCACCAGACTTTTTATGAGTGACACTTGTGAACCTCTAAGGAGCCCAATAGAGTTTAAGTGTAATTTGACTCCACTGCGCCCCCTAGGTTAATCAAACAGCTGTATCTCCTCGCTACATGGCCCAATCTGCACCAGATTTTTTGTGCATCGCCAGGGAGCGCTGCTGAAGGCATCAAAGCATATCGCCTGGTGGACGGGCGCGCGAGCTTCAGCAGTGGCTGGCGGGAGGCGGTGCTGGAACATCCGCGGTGGCTATAGGCCTGAGCGGCGCATGGCTGCGAGGGCCGCTTGAGGCTCCGCGGAGCTTTAATTATGTTTTATTTCTGACAGAAACATGGTTGAAAGACAATAATGAGCCAACCGTACTCATGAAATCAGTGCCTCCTAACTACAATTTTTTAAATGAGAATAGAAAACATAAAAAAGGAGAAGGCGTGGTTTCAATACTTAGGAATGCCATAAATTGTAGTAAAATCTCTTTGGGTCATTTCACCTCTTTGAATATCTGGGTATTGAGGTAAAAGGCCACAAACGAACTTTGACACCAACTATATACAAAACTCCAACATACATGGAAAATTTCTTTACCCAAATGAGCTTGTATCTTTCATATGCATTAATTATAATGGTTTAATAATTGTTGGTGATTTCAACATTCATGTTGACAACCCCAAGACCGAGGGGCAAAAAAGCTCTTTAATATTTGAGAATTTTGGTCTAACACAACATGTCAAACAAGCAACACACACTCAAGGACACACCTGACCTGGTTATCAGTAAGGGTGTGAATATTTCCAATGTCTCTTTAGGTTCTTTATCCATTAACCCACTTGGACAAGCAGCTACTATCACAAAACGTTTTTTCACAGAAAATACAGCAGAAACATTTAATCAAATCTACTCTTCTTACTTGCCCTTTAGCTGTAATGATGTAGATAAATTGGTAGATGATTTTCAGTCTCAAGTTTCAGATATCATTGATTACATTGCCCCCATTAAAGTGAAGGTTGTGTCTGAGAGGAAGAAATCTCCATGGATCTGCAAGACAACTCTGCCATAGGGTCAAACGAAAATGGCATAAAACTCAACTTCATATTTATTATATCTATAAAGACAGACTACGTAACTATCACTCAACACTAAAACAAGCAAGAGATGCTTTCTTTGCAGATGTCATAAACAAAAACATTAACAAAGCTAGAGCTTTATTTGCAACAGTTGACAGACTCGCAAACCCTCCTATGATGTTACCACCTGAATTTCAATCCAATGTAGCCTGCAACAAGTTTTCCAGCTTCATGTCAGAGAAATAAAAAAAATAAAAAAATCAGAGGATTAATCTGCACATCCACTCTAAAACCGGTACCTTTGCTGTGCCCAAGCAAAACAAATACAGGAAAAATGACCCAATTCCATCTACTTAATTATAAAACCCTAGGAGAAATTTTAAATCAATTAAGCTCAAGTTCCTGCTGTCTGGATGTCCTACCCACATATTTCTTTAAGAAGTTCCTGCCTGTCATTAATGATCTGATCCAAATAGTAAACTCATTGCTCTCATCAGGCGTTTTCCCCCAGGCTTTGACAACAGCAGTTATCAAACCATTGATAAAAAAGAACAATCTGGACAAATCAGTACTGCAGAATTGCAGGCTGACTTCTGACCTCCAATTCATCAGCAAAGTTATTGAAAAAGCTATTTGAACAGTTAAATAGCTTTCTAATGATAACCAACCGCTTTCACTCCTTCCAGTCTGGTTTTCATGCTCACCACAGCACAGAGATTGGCCTAGTTAAAGTGTTCAATGATATCCATATAAACACAAACTGTGAGAGAACCACAGTGCTGGTTCTGTTAGACTTCAGCTTTTGACCCTGTTGACCATGACATATTGCTGAATCAACTGGAGAGTTGGGTTGGACTCTCTGGTCCAGAACTCAACCCTATTGTTACATAAACAATAGGGATTTCTTTGTTTCAATAGGAAACTTCTCATCAAAGAGGTCAGAGGCCACATGTGGTGTACCCCATGGTT
>NW_006802933.1:0-2386 GCF_000485575.1 Poecilia formosa
TAAGAGGCTGTGAAGAGCTGCTGTCACTGCTCTTCTTCAGAGAGGCCCTCTGAGAAAGGAAAGCAGTGATTAACAATACAGAAACATTTCTTAAAACATATGACTAAACTAAATAAGTGTATATAAACTAAGAACATATAAAACAGTAAAACAAATAGTTGATAATAATACAATTTACTCAACAGATGGGAATGTTTGACTTTAATTAGGACTTTCTGAAAGGCAGAAAAATATATATTTTTTTAAATATGTAAATTTGAACACAATAAAAGGTCAGAATGAGCAACAAACGAATCAAGTACAAAAGAAAAACAATGTATTTATCCTTCACCAAATCCAGGAATCAGAGGTTAATTTACAAAATGCCTTTCGATCATTCATCTTGGATCATTGAGCCAAAGTTGTGAAAATTTATATTTTCCCAATGGCGAAGCGTAAAATGACTAACTGGCCTCAACATGTTAGGAGGTTCCAACACTATGCATGTGCACAGCAGCTTGGAGTCCATCAGTGACACCTCAGGTCCTGCCAGTACGTTAGTTATCATTTTTATGTAGATTTTAGTAAAACAAACTTAAAACAATAAGTGAGCATTAATGGAAAATTACAAATATTTTGAAGAGATGATGAACATTTACTACCTTTTACTACATTTAGTGACTTCTTAATGCCTTTTACTGGCCTTAATTTATTACTTTTTACTTCCTTGTGGTTTCCCTAAAGAGGAAAACAAACACACCCAGTTTACACTTCGATTTTATAACCTGAGAGGTTGCTAGGCAACGGTACTTTTCTATATGGATTAAGCAGTAGTAGTGTGGAGGTATTAACTAGTTTTCTTTTCTCCTTTTGTTAATTTTTCAGATTTATTAGTTTTTATTTTTTATAGATTCTTGGTTTTTATTTTTGTTTGTTTTTTGATGCCATAATTTCATGAAACCATAATCTTATTATCTAATGTCAAAGGGATAAAAATAGTTAAAGTACAGATTTCCATACTTGTAGCTGCTGACCTTCAACCTGTTGTGGAAGCAGAAAGGATGGACTTAGTTTTTCACTCAATGCTTCAGCATTTCGGTTCTGGTTCACAAATAATGATTCAATTGAGTCCGTCTTGCAGATCTATTGAGCTCATTTTAAGAGCTGCTGAGGAACAAATTCTTATTTTTTTATTCATGTCCTAATGGATAAAACTTTAGAACTGATTCTGGTTCTGATCACTTTTGCATATCACTGACATATTGGGATCATGGAAATATGCTTCATCGGGTTTAATAATCGTTCATCATGCAGGTTATATTTTCACCGCCAGAGGAAGAAAATTAAGTAAAGAGTCCAGTTGGTTCAAAGTTAAAACAGATTTTGGTTCCAGTACAGCTGAACAGAACCTGAATACACATAAAACAAGAGCAGTTTGTGGACAAACTGGGAGTCATAATAAGGGTTCATGTTTTCAGACAGCAGTAGAAGTCTAAGTCAATATGACCAACCAGACCAGTCAGACCAGTTCCAAAAAGACACAAACAGCTCTGTCCTTTGGGTTCATTTCTCTCATAACACTTTCAGTTTAAACTCACCTGTTCAGGTGTGACACCAGTCTGGTTCTGTTGGGTCTCTGTTATTCGGATATTCTTCTTCAACTCTTTGGATCATTTGATGAAACTGTAAGTTTGTTTTGTTTCCTAGTTTAATTTCGTCTTCAAGAACTTTCCTGTAGTTTTTCTGCTTTCTGATGTTTGGAGAAAATGTTCACTTCTGACTTCAGCTCAAAGTTTAATCTGTTAGTGACAGTTAATCTACAGGATTATTAAATTAATGATGAAGTGGAATTAAACAGCATTATGAACAGCTGATGGTTGTTTTCTTATGTGAAAAAAACCCAACTTATGTCATGAAGTGGTTTTGGAGGGGGTGATAGAAATGCTGGCAGGCCCAGGTAGACATGATGTAAATGATAATTTAAAGATAAATCCAAAAAAACAACAGAGACAAAGACAACAGGTGGACTTAAATACACAGGGAGGGTAATAGTGGAATGAGACACACCTGGGCAGCAATCAGCAGGGAGGAAAAGACAGGAGCAGGACTGAATACAGAAAACCTCAAAAATAACTACACAGAAAACACAGAACACAACAGCTTAATGTTTTTCTTTTCCTAAAATCAGTCTCTGGTCTCAACCACTTTTTTTGCTTCTTTCTTTCAAAATGAAATAGTGTTGAAAAAATTTTTTCCAGTGAGATTAATGAATAGTTAATCTTTTATAAAGTAGATAATTCACTTGGAGAGTTTAATAAATGTGAAATAAAGTTATTGATATGTCAGAGTTAACCAGTGAATGTAAATGTTGCTCCATGTCTCCATCTAGTGGACTGATAGTAGAAGT
>NW_006802934.1:0-2385 GCF_000485575.1 Poecilia formosa
GCTGCTTGATCGTCTCAGCTTTTTACTACGGCAGAATCCATTTCCAGCTGAACACACTGCAGAAAGTCTGGAGGAGGAATAATGTTGCACAGTTGCTTGATGAATAATTCAGATTTTTGGCTAAGATCAAATAACTAAACATCAAAATTAACATCAAAAAAACACATCAAGTTACATGTAAAAAACAGGGATGAAAATGGTAACACTTTATTTGACGGGGTGAGCATTAGATTGATATTACACTGTCATAAACATGACATAACACCTGTTATGAACATGAATGAGTCTTTATGAATGTCTGACAGGTGTCATGAAGTGTCATTCGGTAAATAATGACACTTTCAGTGCAAAGTTGCTTTAAAAGACCATTAAAAATGCCAACTTTGCATTTAAAAGGGTCATTATTTACCGAATGACACTTCATGACATCTGTCAAACATTCATAAAGACTTCTTTATGTTCATGACAGAGTCAAGTTAGTCTTATGCACACCCCTTCAAATAAAGTGTTACTGTCATGAAGTGGGGTTGTAGATGGTGAGGAGAGACGCTGAGACCCAGGTTATGGTGATGAAGAAGATGAATATATTTAATGATGATGCTCACAGTCCAAAAACAGGCAGCACGGCAGCAAGACAGGCACACAGCCAAATACCGGTAGCAACTGATACACAGGACTGAAACGAGAGCTAACGCTATCCAGGACTTAAACAGTTCTACTGGAGCGAACATACAAAACTGAGACGTTAGACATTGACAAACGACAAGGACCCGACGAGGAACACAGACAACAGGTGGGTTTAAATACACACGGGGTAATTAAGGAAACGAGACACACCTGGGGATCAATCAACGGGGAGGACAGGACAGAGACTCACAGGGAAACATAGAAAAACTCAAAATAAACACAGATCATGACAGTTACCATGAAAACTAATAATCATAAATCATATTGAAATAGGAAAAGTGTTAAAAATGAATAAAACTTGGTTCAGACTGCGATGCAGGTCAGTCATATTGGTGAAATCAACATTAATGATGTTTAATTGAAGGTTTTAAGAAAGGTTTATGAAAACATTCCCTCCAGCTTTTCATGGTTCTGCATTTGAGCAAAATCAACAGATCGTCACATTTTTTGTGCTGATATTTAATTGTGATTATGACAACAAATTTGAATTGAATTTACGTCGCAGCTCCCGTTCAGCCTTTCCACAAACTGTGTCTTATTTTTCATTACATTTTATGTGACAGATCAGAACAAAGTGGTGCATCACAATAACAAGGAAGAAAAAATATGACTAGACACTGAAAGTCTAAACGGCGGATGTTCGTCCAACAAAAATAAAACTACAATTATTTAATTTGCTTTAATCAAAGGCTGGAAGTTTGTTGCCGTCATTGTGAGATTATGCAAATAAAGTTAAAAGAAACGAGCATTATGTATAAACATATGAGGGGAATCTGTTTCTAAATGCAGATGAAAAGTTTTATATAGTTTGTCGGCGGGCGGAGGCTCGGGATCACCGCCTTCTGATTGGATGGAGCCGCATTCCTGCAGGCGGAGTCAGCAGAGAGCAGCAGGAAGGAGATCACCGCACCGTGATGATGAAAAAACATTTCCATGAGTCAGATCTAAACAGAGCTTGAGTCACTCTCAGTGTGAAATAATCACACATGTGGGATTATTACTAATAACCACACGTGGAGGGTTTATCCCATGTATTGATATAAAGCGATCAAATGATGGCAGAATGATACCTGGTGGGCGTGGCCAGCAGCACCTGGCTGAGACATCACTGCGGGTGTATGTATAATTTTGACCCAGTAAGAAGAGAATTCAATACATTTAATCTTACAGGCTGGAAATAAATCATAAACATGGAACATTAAAACCTGCGGCTGGGTGGGAGTGCGCATGCGCTGCAGGGTTCAGATGGTTCAGTAAGAACCTGGGGACGTGTTGCTAGGTCCAGGTTCGGTTCCGTGAGGGAGTGGACCTTCTGACCAACATCCTCTCTGAAATGAGGCGGACCCTGCCGGAGACTCAAGGCGCGCGTGGGCGGGTTTTGTGATTCACAATACGGAAATGTTGTTTTCGAGGGTTTTCCCATAGAAACGACAGAAAGAGCAGAGAGGTGCTGCTATATAACCAGGTGAGATGGCGCAGCCGGACACACTCCCCGCTCAGGATGACACACAGCAGGCTGCACATGGTGGGTAGCCGTCCGGCCGCGGTCCGGTCCGGTCCGGACAAGCAGACTCTGACCTGTGGTTCTTTTGCAGGTCTCCCTCTGCGCGCTGCTGCTGCTCCACGCCGGGCGCACCGCGGCGCGGCGGACCCCCTGCGCTCTGCAGCTGAGCGACCCGGCGGCCCGCGACCCCCCGG
>NW_006802935.1:0-2382 GCF_000485575.1 Poecilia formosa
TCTACTGTCATAGTGGGACTAATGGGTAAGATCTTCAAACCATGTTGTCTCGTAAGTTTGGTCAAATCCATTTCCGGCATTTTGCCAAAAAGGCAAAAATGCCGGTGTTACTCACAGAAAAGTAACCAATTACACTCAACCCAACTCTACAACCACCCTATTTTAAGAACAAAACTTAAAGAAAACCCAACAAACATAGAACAAACAAGTTAGAAATTCTCAATCTCCCAGCTCTCTCTCCACACGCTCCTTCACCAACTCCCAGCATGCAGTGCGAAAGAAAGAAAAGAAAAGCAAAGACGTCTTTGGAGAATTGCGAGATCAAATCTAATTTGTTACTCCTGTGTAGAAAGTTTTATAGTGAAGGCGTATTCTTGTCTTTAATTTATTCAAATAAGGCGTACATTTGCTCATCCAACCAGAAGCTGTCTCTGACCCTTTTTAAAACTTCCTGCAAGTCACGATCTAAGACCATTTGTCTCCATTGTTTAAACAAAGTGAGAGCAGAGACTCTCCTGAACTCCTGCTGTTTAATGGCTTTTCACAGATGAGTGTGAAAAGCTGGAACTTCTTCTAATTGTTTCCCACACAGACAAAGGACAGTTCAAAAGATCTAGCAAACCATCTGCTGTAACTACAGGTAACATAAAGGTCAATAGGCCAGAATAAGTTACTAATTTCAAAACTATAATTAGGCTATTTAAATCAAGACATGTTAAGCTGTAAAACTAGCATACTTTAAATTTATTTTCTTAACACTCTTTAACACAGAGCCGTTTCAAACTTAAATAAATACGGCTATTAATGAATGATACATATGTAGGACTGTGCTTTAAATATGTCAGCGCATGTCACCAAAATGTTGGATTGGTTCTTTGGGTTGTGGAACCCAAAAGTAAAGCGTGTCTGTTGAAGAACGCCGTACTTGGCGTCTGTTACTGTGCGCTGGCAGTACGACCTGCTGTGGATTCTGAAGGTACGCAATACTGACCGCCAACTCCTCACTGTAACCAAATGTTACTTTTGATGTCCAAGTAGTTAGTTTTGTATCATTTTATCTGTTTCTTCTTCTTTTTTTATATATATATGCTGTATCTGTAACTAAGAAAAGTAACTGTGTTAATGAGTCTTGTGCTGACGGTGAGTGCTTGCTGTGAATTCTGGGGGCGAAGCTGCTGCGTTGTCCGGAGGTCCGAATAAACGGTCAGAGCCACGATCTCTACCGCCGTGTGTGTCCGATTCCTGCCTCAAGTGTCCTTCCAACAGCCATTAAAGAAAACACAACGCAGAGTCTAAGGAACAGCGAGGTGTCATCCCGCACGGTCACACATACATCAGATAAATAAATGCACACATGAAAAAAAAAAAAAGTAACGTAATAAGGTTATTTCTCATAAAATAATCAGAAATAAAAACAGTTAAAAAATAAATAAAGAAATAATCTTTACAAAATAAATGTCAGAAAAATAAAACTTCATTAAATGAATAAGTAAATAAATACTTAAATATATCTAAAATTACTAGATAAATGAAACTTATTAATGAAATAAGCTTCCCATTAAAAAAACAAATTTAACTTGACCGCCTTGACTTTTATTTATTTGATGGGGCATTTATTAATTATTTAGAAATAGCAATATTTATTTATTTGAAGACCAACCCAAACCCTTATTTGAATATAAGAATATCAAATGAAAAGAGCCTGAAATAAAAAATGGAATAAATAAACATAGCATTGCAAAATAAAACACAATGAAATAAATAAAACTTTTATTTATTCTGCTTTCATTGTTTATTACTTATTACAAATATTTATTTAGTTTTGAATGACATGGCTGTTGTTGCTTTGAGCTCATTTTTCTCTGATTGGTCAGATTCTGGTTCCGGTCAGGAATCCAGACGCCTGAAACTTTTTCCACAAATGATTCAAACATCAACGTTTTCCCTGATTCGGCTTCAGCCTGTTGTTGATTCCTGCAGGTTAAAGTTGAACTCCCACCTCTGAGTTTACACCACAGAAGAAGAGCAGACTTCCAGTAAATCCCATCAGAGCTCTGACTCATCATGAACTTCACCATCTCGACTCGGTGAACCGGCCAATCAGCTGGAAGCTCCTGAGGGCTGGAGGACCAGAGTCCAGCCTGGGAGCTGTTTACCCAGCAGAGCTGAACGATGCTGAACCGTTTCTGTTAGAGTTACTGCAGGAACTCAGTCAACTCCTGTTCCTCCTGAAGGAGATGGAGTAACTGCCCGACATCAGGATTTTACTGTCCTTCAGCCAGAAAGTCTTAAGCTTTCTCAGGCTTGCAAACTTCTCTAATGTAACAATGGTCATTATATCCAAACACCTCAGTCTTAGTCTCATCTAACCAGAAGTTGAGG
>NW_006802936.1:0-2380 GCF_000485575.1 Poecilia formosa
AATTACATTTAAACATGTTTTATATAGTTTCATAAACATAACTACTTGTTGTCCGAGATGGCCATGTCTTTTTCTTCCAATCTTTGAAAATGATGAAAAAACAGGTTTTTCAGGGTTTTTTCTTTTGGAAACTATAAAATATTACTTTTCCAGCCTGCTGAAATAGTCAATTATACAACAATATTGCAGTAAATTAATTAAAAAGACTTTTTTTCCCCTAAAAAATATGTGTCCGAGAATATTTCGTCAACTCTGTTACCATAAGGTTTTGTCCCTTTAAATTTTTGGAATGACATTCCACAGCTATAAAAGTTGCATGAAATGACATCACTTCCTTTTGCTGACAAGATCTCAAGCACTCAGAGGTATGTCTACCCTTCTCTGAGAAATTATTTCAATATGAAAAGCGTCAACACCAAGAGTTATCGTTTTTTATGTCAATCTTGTTACTCTAATATCACTAGGAAGACACGACTGAATTTTTTATGAAGATATCTCTATTTAAACCTTTTTAAAGCATAATTTTGTTGGTGACATGTGCTTTTAGCATTTATGCTAGCAAGTGGAGTTTTTAACAAAAATGTTTGAAATTGTCAATTCTGTTACCGTCAAACTCTGTTACCAAGGTAGAGTAACAGAATTGACATCATGCAACAACTGAGTAGTAATTTTAAAAGTTATTGAATAAATAGTAATAAACATTTTAATGAATGAAATAATTAAATAAAGAAATATATCTCAAAGTGATTTTTGACCAACTGTACCATATCTAACATAGCCTACATTTTTACTTTATATATGCTACTTTCAGCAGCTGAAAAACAAAGAAGATATCGAACTAGAAGAGATGCAAATAAAAAAAGAAGAGAGGAGAATTTAGCAAAGGACAGGGAAAGATGGAAACGCAAGAAAGACTTGAAAATAGTCAGATTGGTGGCAGACATGACACCAAGAGAGAGGAGGAGCAAGCGAAGATATTGGAGAAGAGCACAGACTGAAAGCAGAGCTAGAAGAAGAGTAGTGCATAAAGACAAAGAAGAAGATCCACCACAAATTTGAGAGTTCTCTACGTCAAACCAGACCTCCACAAGCATAAATGATATGGGAAACAGGTTGGTAGACACTAAGGGACATGTTGCAACATAGAGATAATGTGTGTTTTGTTCATCAGAAGCTGTTGTACTGTATCAGGGTAACTAAAACTATTCAATCATACTTTTCAGTGATACTTCAGGCCAGACAACTGTTATTACAGTTTATTAATAGCAAATTTATTATTTTCTTAAATCTGAACCATTGACCTTTTATTGTAAAGTACTGTTTCCAATTGTCCTGTCAATTCTGTTACTACAGTCAACTCTGTTACTTCAGTCGTCAACTCTGTTTATCAATTGTTTTTACGTTAAAAAAACATAAATAAATGTTTTTCATATCTTTCATATTGTTGGTTGGCTTATTCTGTACAATAGCATTATTGGCATAATTGTTTTTTTAAATATTCGTTGGTATTTAATGAGTTTTAATAGAAAATATTTACTCCTAAAAATACAATTCTGTAAATGTTAAGTGTTTTGTTAATTTTTTTAAAATGTATTTTGAGTTCAACACCCCACCTTAAAGTTATCTTGTGTAAGGACAGCTTATGAAGACAATTTAGCCTGTTACAATATATCGTTTTTTCAAAGCATTGTCTGTGTTGTCCGTAACAGAGTTGACACATCGGTCGATATCCAACATGTTTTCACTGAAAAAAAGTACAAATAATATGTAGCTGGTGTTGGCAAAATAGTGATTTATTAAAGTTTAACATATTTCCAATAAAATGCCTGAAAAAAAAAATTGAGAAATTATCAGGTTTTTTTTTTGTCATTTCTTGAAGTGCCAAATGTATCTCCAATTATAGAATGACCCATATATATAAACAAACAAACAAACAAAAACAAAGTATGTAAATAATCGACTCACCGTCAAGTGGTTCCCAGAAAAAAACGATATAATCCTTCGGCTGTGTTAATTTGGCTCGATTCAAGCAGCTGGCTACAGCAATGGAGGAGATACGGGTTCACCTCTGACCCGGAACTTAATCGTGTGCCGTCAATTTGACCCGCCAAAATAAAACACGGGTTGACTATTTTGTGCAGGTTACACTCATATGACACACGTTGTTCTTATTGAAATGTACACCTTCTCTACGTTCACACACCCATCACTCCCTCTGTGGAATGAGTGACCATCCACACAGAATAATGTTACTGTTTTTGGAGTCAAAATCTGCATGTAAACAAAACTTCTCTGAAAAAGATATCTGAAACCAAACTAAATAGAGCATATTTGAACTATAGTGGCGACACACAACTACAACGACTGACCAAAAACTCTG
>NW_006802937.1:0-2379 GCF_000485575.1 Poecilia formosa
TTACCTTTCTTTGAGCTACTTTTCTAAGTGACGAAAAAAGTTAGACGTTGTCCCCACCGTCTGTGAAAGCGAAGCGATTTTGAGTTAGCTGTGGCCATCGGATTTCTTACTATTTTTGCAGCGCTATTATATTACTGACGATTAGACAAACATTTTCTGCCTCTGAGAGAAAACCACGGCGCATGTCCTGGAGCACCGCGCGCAAGTGAAAGGTGGGGAGGGGAAAGGGAGGGGGGAGTAGCAGAAACACATAGTTGTTTGGATTTTAATCGGTGCGTTTGCATACACTGAAAACAAAGATGTTAACAAATAAACTGCACAGTATGCTGTACGTTTAGTTATATTTTCACAGTTGCGGTCTCCACTGGTCTTGAAATAAAATGCCGAGTCCTCAGAGCCCGAGCCCGAGACCGAGACAAGACCGAGACCAAATACGGTCGAGTCCGAGACTAGACCGAGACCATCAAAAAATGGTCTTAAGACCGGTCTCGAGACCAAGACCAACTTCGAGTACCACAACACTGGAGGACGGAGAGGGCAGGAGGGCAGCAAGAGAGGCCAGTTGGGAGGGCTCGAGACCAACCCCAGGAGAGATGCCCTGGGACCTCAGGAGGGACAGGGGGGGTGCATGGCTGGATCAAGAAGCAAAATGGGCACTCCTGCATGAGGGGCCAGGGCGCAAAGTACCAGGGTCATCTGGGATCAGGGTTGGAAAACCCACAAGGTCATCTGAGTTGAAGTCTGACATGATGATAGTATGTACCAGCTATCTTACACAAAGTATGGCTGGGAACAAGTGGATCCATGGTTGTTTAACATTTTGTAGGGGCTCTTGAATGGTGATTGGCTGAGACAGATCAACAACTTGGTTCTGGTTGGTTGAGGTGGAGGCATGGTAATTTGATGATGCAGGTAGGCTTGGAGAGGGTGAATTTGAATTTATGCATGGGCTTTATAGCAAAACTGTAATTCATTTATCATTAGTTTCTCAAAGTTCATATTTATTTCAATTTCCAATAATGGCATTTGTCAAGAAAATCTCTTAATGAATGAATTGTTTTAAACAGCAAACAAATTTGGCAGTTTTGAGTCAATCCTCGAATTACGTTGTAGAGCCAAAAAAATCACTTTTGTTTACTTATTGTATAAGAAAATGAACATCATGTTTGTCAAAAATCCAAACTCAGATAGTACAATAATTAATTATTTTACAAAAGAAGAGATAGGTTCTTTAAATCTCAGAATTACAGAAATGAAAATATCTCAAGATCCTCATCTATGTTACGAGTACTAATGGGCCATTCTATTCTATTCTATTCTATTCTATTCTATTCTATTCTATTCTATTCTATTCTATACATTGACTTTAAGACAACTTTGATAAGACAACTTAATGCAACATCATCTAGATAATAAGCTGAAATATAAACTTGATTACTAGCTCCAACTGTAAACAACTGTTATATAATGTAGAAACACCCTGTACCAGCTGGTCCAGTCTATGAAGCATGCCTTACTAAACATTTGTAATGAGAAGAGAAAAGCATAGCAAAGGAATATGGCTCTATATTTAATTTCATGATGAAATAGGTTTGTGCTGTGGTTCTCTAAAGATGTGTTAGTTAATTAATTAATTAATTAATTAATTAATTAATTAATTAACACATCTTTAGAGCTGGAATGAAAAAAGTAGCCTTTGTGTTTTTCAGCCAGCCAGCCAGCCAGCACAGCTGCAGTAGGGGGCAGTCTTTTGCCACTTTCTTATCCATCCCTAACTCAACCTTACAGTTGTCAAGGCCAGTACGGGGTTACAATTGATAACTGTTTGCTGTTTTCCAGCAAACATTAGTTTGCAGAACATTTTCACAATTGACCACACTTTTGTGGTGTGTTTATTAAGATCAGAACTTACAAGGCTTTGAGAATATGACAATATGATACTTTAATGAGATTTAATTTTTTTTTTTTTAATCCAGTGGATGTAGTAAATGTGGTGCAGTTTTTGGTGCAGCTACACTAATAAATAGACCAAACTGATTTTGCTGTAAACATTGAAATAATAATAATTAAAAAAAATCAACAACCTGTCACTTATAAGTTAGTGACATGTTTCATATCTTGGATTTGATTTCACAAAAATATAAAGTACTACTTATAAAATTAAGTTTTAAAGAAAATGTGTTCTTTTCATTAAAATGCTTTGGCAGCTTACTGAAGAATCCTAAGACATGTGCAAAAACAAACATCCTCACAAAGGCTGTAGACATACAGCTATCATTTAAATATGAAAAAAAATATATTAACTTTTACAGAAATGATATCTGATTACCAGATAAAAGTTAAATAACTAAGCAGAACTATTGCTGACAAGCAGAGACT
>NW_006802938.1:0-2378 GCF_000485575.1 Poecilia formosa
CTGCTGCACTGGCAACCTGGTCATCAGACAGGAACCCCCAGTGCAGCTAGTCTGGGGGTCAGACAACCAGTTAGTTCAATGGGGTCTTACTGAATCCCTGGTGAATAATCTGCCCTTAGAATGGATTTAACCAGATTCTGTGATGTTCAAATCTTCTGATGTGGGTCTGTCTCTCTCAGGTGTATGGAAAGGTCTTGTTGCCCGTATCATCATGATTGGTACTCTGACAGCCCTGCAGTGGTTCATTTATGACTCTGTGAAGGTGTACTTTCGTCTGCCCCGCCCACCTCCTCCAGAGATGCCAGAGTCCCTGAAGAAGAAGCTTGGTCTCACAGAGTGATGCTCTCCTCACATCTCCCTCCATCGTCCCCTCACAGCCCTGCAGTCCTCAACTGAAATTTCCACAACAGACTGCAGTTTGTCCTGTTTTTGGCTACACATTGAGCAGGGGGCTGCTCCTTCTCTCCCTGAGCAACCTGGAGAAGAAGTGACGGCTGTTGCTTCTTGCTGAATGTTTTGACAGTAAATATAACTCTATACAAACACCTGTGGTTTTATTGATCCCTGTCTTAGAATAAATATGTGGGAGTTCTAATAAAATTTCCCTGGAAAATGATTGCAATGTTCCTTGACTCCATTTAGTGGAAGAAATGAAAGAGGATACAATTTACCATTAGTCATCCTTGCCAAGCTTTAGATTTTAAAACTAACGTATTTGCATCTCAATGTTTCTATGAAAAGATTCTGTGGTGTGTAAATATGACGAATGTTGATTAAGAAGCTGATATTCCACTTTGAGAAAGCAGCAAGCATCCTGCTGTAAATTGCAGCCTAAAAAATTTCTCCAAAAATACTGTGGCCAAATAAATTTGCAAATGCCACAGAGGCACTAACAGGACAGAGCATCACACAACAGTTGGAGAACTTTAGAGAAAAGCTAATTCTCTTCTGGAGGACCTGAAAGTACACCAGTCTGGTTTAGTGTCACTAAAAAGCATATTCCTGATCTTTTTCTCCTGCTTCCTGATTTGAGTAAGAGGGTGGTGGCAAAAAAGGCTCAGTCCCCAGGGTTCTGATTGGGGGTCAGGAGGTCAGAGTCCAGAGGAACTTAAGAGACTTAAGAGTGATGTTTAAGGAGGTTTATGTATGGAAGCCCATTTCCGCCACTCTGTTAAAAAAATAATCTCATTATGAGATAACTTGAGTTGGCCCTATAGTTTGAGATATGCTCAACTTGATAGAAAGAAATGGATATTGATAATATCATTGAGCAATACTTCAGAAGTGGTTTTACGAATCTTGAAATCTTGCGAGTTTTGGAAGAAACCCATAATGTTTAAGTCTCCGGACACTGGAGAGAAGACTGCAAAAGAAGCGCCTGTGGCGTAGAAAAAACAAGACAGATGTTGCAGAAGTGGCCTCTTTTATTGAGGAACAACTACAAGGATCTGGGAGACAGCATGGCTACAGGTGGATGCAGCAGAAATGTTGGATGGCTGGCATAGTCACATACAGGGAAACGGTACGTCTTTTGATGCGCTTATTGGATCCCAACGGGGTTGACCTGCCTGCACAAAATCGCTTGAGACGACGCTTATATGTCAGTCGGGGACCAAACTATGTCTGGCACACCGATGGGTACGACAAATTAAAGCCTTATGGGATATGTATTAATGGATGCATAGACGGCTTTTTGAGGAAAATGATCTGGCTGGAAGCCTATAAGACCAGTAGTGACCCTCACATTATTGCTGGCTATTTCATTGACGCTGTGATGGAGTATAATGGATTTCCACAGAAGATACGAATGGATCATGGCACAGAGAACACTCATGTGGCGGCGATGCAAAGATTTCTGCACAACACCGAGGATGAAAATGGTTTTGACTCTGTTATTCTCGGTCCGAGTGCAGGAAATCAAAGGACAGAGCGATGGTGGTGCACTTTAAGAAGTGAATGTGTCCAGTTTTGGATGGACCATGTCGACCAGCTTAAAGCCGATGGCTATTTTGTTGACAGCTTTCTGGACAAATCACTGATCCAGTTTTGTTTCCTACAAACAATACAGGTACTATAAATTTACTTCTTGCTTTCAGCACACAATTTTGAAATAAGTTACAAATAATACAAAAGCATGACTTTTTTTCTAACTATTTTCTTATTTTTTTCTATTTTTTTAATCAAACAGGTGGAGCTGGATGAAGTTGTCCATGCATGGAATGACCATCGTATACGATCTACAAATAATCCTCGGGCTCCTCATGGTCGTCCCACATTAATGCATGGTGTTCCCAGCCTGTATGGGAACACCAAGTTAATATTGTCATGATTTGTTATATTTCCAACAAATAGGAAGTCAGAAGTTACTGTGGATATTG
>NW_006802939.1:0-2377 GCF_000485575.1 Poecilia formosa
GATCAAGAATCCTGCCTTCAAGTTCTGGAGTCACGACTTTGTTCACTGTGCGCCTGAGATCGAAAAGTAAGTTTAACTCCGGCATTTTCTTCACCTGGTTCATATTTATTAAAGGAATGCCATTCATTGCTTTTTAGGCAATAAAATGTTTATTTTCTTAAACAACAATAATAATAATAATAATAATAATAATAATAATTTGTATTTACACATTTTAATGTATTTCTAATATTTAAAAAAAGCTTAATTGGTTCAATAAAAAATATGTATATGTATTTTTTAAAGTCTGATTAATCATCACAATTGATCACTAAGATTTGGGCAGGTTTTTCTTTTTTTTTTTCTTTTTTCTTTTTGGGAGTTGGGTGGATTTCACGTTGTATTTGGGCTGGAAACTGTCATACCTGGCAACCCTGGCTGTGATGCTTACTGTGTGTGTGTGTGTGTGCAGGTTGTTCCAGTCCGTGGCTCAGTGCTGCATGGGGCAGAAGCAGGCCCAGCAGGTGATGGAGGGCACCGGTGCCAGCTAACTGTGTCACAGAGACACCGCGGCCTTCGCCCATCCCATCACCACACACCCAGCTCCCAATTCACTGTTGGCACTGGATAAACTGGCAACCACAGTTTCATTGTTTTATTTTTCTATTAAATGTGGCCGGAAGGACTACTGTTCATGGATCTAAAGAGTTTCGTTTTTCCCCTTTGGGATGGAGAACGGGAGGAGAAATGCTGTTTAAAATGCTTCTTTTGTTGTAAATATTGAAAAAAAAAAGAAAAAAAAGGGAGAGCAGGGAAGTGGACGAATGAATTAAAGTTCACATGTTTGGTTAAAACACACCTTTGACATGTAAAGACACCTGAAGAGTTTCACTACCAAAGTCTTTGGTTTGCTTCCCTCCCACACAGATCCTGATTTGTGACTTTACTTTGCTTCCTGAGGCTGAATGGTTGACGATTGGAGAGAAGAAACTGCCTGCTACTTTTATTTGGTTCTTTGAGGTTTTTTTTGTTGTTGTTGTTTTTGTTTTGTTTTGTTTTTTTTCCTGAGTGGGACTGAAAGTTGAGGTCACGTCTCTCAGGTGTGATGGTGGTGGAGACTGGTTGCTGATGGTTTGTCCATTTCAAACTGGTTCTGGAGGTCTCTCTCCCTGGCACTTGTAAAAAAAATGTGCAAAGTGATAACATCGTAAATGACAACTTGTACAAAGTTCCGAACTGAAGAACAATAGAAGGACCAATACAGCCCATTTTGTAACATTTTGAATGTTTTGTAAATGTATTGGTCCGTGTGTTGTATTTTGTAGTTCTTTCTAGTTTGCCTTTAGTTCTTGCTACTTTAACTGCAGTATGCATAAATAAAGAAAATAAAGCATTCAAGGTGCAGCCATGTTTGCTTTCTCAAACCGAAACATTTTGGCAGTTAATTTAATAATCTCAAATGATGGCTTAAATCTATGGCTGGACAATAATAATATAAATAATAATATAAATGGCAATAGACAATACATCTATAAGAATATCCGACCCAGAGCATTCTGGGAGATGTAGGCAGTGGAAAGACTAACTGCTCAACCTCACGGCTAGCTGAGCTAAACTAGGTTGGTGGAATCAACTGACTCGCTCACACTTTGGTTACCTAGCAACAACCAACTGGATTACAGCAGTTTTCACAAATCATAAGTAGCTTATCTGCTACTGGGAAACTGAAATACAAATGTTTATGTCACATTATCCTAAAGTTTATTTAACGAGGCCGCACCGGAAGCAGGGCGGTGCGGTTTATGAAGACGACCACATGGTCAGATATTTACATTGTGAAAAGCGCACACTCTTTCTTCCTTGCATTCGTTCAGACTAAACTAATATTTGTGATATAAACACATTTTAGACATCAAAATTTTCAGAACCATCTTCAAATTCAGAAGTTTGCATACATTTTCTTGGTATTTTGTGTTATTTTAATTTTTTCTTTTTTGAAGTCGGCCATGTTTGTACTCTTACTCCATCCAGCCCATTCCTCCTGACACTTCTGGTGTTTTCTACATTCTTTTGTAACCTTATGACAAAATAATTTTCTTTAGCATTCATTATAGTTTTTGTTGTCATCTGCTGTTAAACAGAAAAGAAAACCGCAAATGAAAGTGTTGGATTGAACCTACAGCCGCCTGCAGATGGCTGAAAACTTAGTTTTTCAGAAAACAAACTGACCACCAGAGGCGGTGTTGGACCAAAAAAATGACCACATCAGCAAACATCAGACTTAGATTGTAGGACAGTAAACCAGATATGAACTCCTTATGGACATGGCTCGTTGGTCTAGGGGTATGATTCTCGCTTAGGGTGCGAGAGGTCCCGGGTTCAAATCCCGGACGAGCCC
>NW_006802940.1:0-2372 GCF_000485575.1 Poecilia formosa
GCTCCCAGAGTTTGACTGGAAAAGTTTGCTCTGTCTAATAAGACTGAAACCACTGCAATGCAGTAGCCCTAAAGCCTACATATATCATCTAGTGTAGTGGTTCTCAACGTGGGCGGTACCGCTCCCCAGGGGGCATTGAGAGGACAGCAGGGGGTGCTGACGGAAATTTTTACAAAAGGGGGGCGCTGGGATTTCTTTGGGGGACGTTTGGTCGAAGGTAAACTTTACACCTTATATGCACAACAATACCCGTTTGTACGGAGCCCCCCAGGGGACATGGGGAATTTTTTTTTCTTTTGCGTCCACTCGCAAAACTTTTGCGTTCCCTCGCAATGATCTACTGATCAGTTCATGCGGCATAATTGATACTGTAAGCCTTTTTTACGGTGGCCGCCGTACTTTCTGCTTTAATACAAGCTTATAAGGTTTTTCCATGGACTATTGAGTTATTATCGCGGGATAATCAGTCATCTGATTGTGTCTCTGTTGTGTTCGTGTCTGAATGGTTTAAAGGGCAGCTTTCTGTGCCGTTCCATCTGAGCCTTAACAGACATAAACATGCAGTAAATAAATCGATTTTCAATCAGTTTTTTGCACCAAATTGTTAATAATAATAAACACATTTTCACTGAGGCTCTATAAGAGGAATATGAATGAAATAAGTAATTATTGATATGACAGGAGCAGCGGCTTTGACACCTGGTGGTGGGCGTGTCGATGTGGGAGTGACGTCATCAAATATGAATGGGAAGGTGACTGGCTGCTGCTGGCTCTGTGTGTATGAGGAAGCGGGTGAGCTGGGTGGTCAGTCCTCGCAAAGTTTGGAGCATGATAATCAAAATTTAAAAAATCGATCATTGTGACAGAACAAAGAAGAGGTTAGGAGTTGATTGATACACGGACAGATGAGATTCCCCGAGTTAATCCAGTGCGGCCGACTACCACCATTAGTTTGCTGCGTTTTATAAAAATAAAACGTGTTTATTATTAACCTTTGGTGCAAAAAACTGATTGAAAATCGATTTATTTACTGCATGTTTATGTCTGTTAAGGCTCAGATGGAACGGCACAGAAAGCAGCCCTTTAAACCATTCAGACATGAACACAATAGAGACACAATCAGATGATTTATTACCCCGCGATAATAACTCGATAGTCCATGGAAAAACCTTATAAGCTTGTATTAAAGCAGAAAGTACGGCGGCCACTGTAAGAAAGGCTTACAGTATCAATTATGCCACATGAACTGATCAGTAGATTATTGCGAGGGAACGCAAAAGTTTTGCGAGGGAACGCAAAAGAAAAAAAATTCCCCATGTCCCCTGGGGGGCTCCGTAAGTTTAGACTTTGAGCAACTTGGTAAAACTGTATTGTGTGACATTAAATCATGCTTGGCTGCAACTGTATCCATGGCAGCTCTTCACCAAAATACCGGAGCTAAAAGATTTATGCCAGTCTGCTGTTCTCCATCGATACGCGCTTCCCAGCCGCTCCATGCCTTACGGGGTTAAAAAACAAAGAAAAAGACGATGTGCACTTTGCAGAAAACTCTGTAGAACAGAGCAGCGAACTAATAATCTATAAATCAATAGATAGGTCTATATAAAGATATAATCCATGTTTCTGTCTCATATTTCTATGGCATTAAAAGGAACTTGAGTTTTTCCACTGAAAGCTCTGGTTTGCACAATAAATGCCATGTGGGTGAAATTTTATGGATGATACTCTGATGTCCCATTCTCCTGAAGGCAGCACAGAGCTGCACCGCCAGAAACAGAAACACTGAAGAGAAGAAGAGCTATGATTAATGTAGTTACAGTTCTATCCATGTTTTAATGCTGCAGAGCTCAGTCGGTTTGCAAATAGTTCAAAGTTTAAACTGGCATGTTGTTCATCTTTTATCTGCTCATTTTGTGGAATATGTAACAACTAGAAAATGACAAAGAACAAGAATATTTTTCCACACTGATTGGCTGCTGTTAGCCTACCGATTTTAACTTGAACATTTATTGCATTTTTCTTAGACGCCTGTGAAAATAATTTCTATTCACATGGCTTTTTTGTTCTCTGGGAAATTATTTTGATGATAAATACACAAACAAGCATAAAAATCTAAACATCCACAACAGTGACAGTAATATTAAGAATAAAATAATAGTCAGTGCAAAGTAGCCTACAAATTCTTTGGTGGGGGGCGGTGAGGGACCTGGATAAAGGCTTGGGGGGCGCTGGCCCAAAAAGGTTGAGAAACACTGATCTAGTGTCATCCACTGCATACAGAAAAATCTGTTTCAGACCTTTATTTTGATATTAAATGTTACAATTTTGGTTGCTTAAAACCATTACTAACCAAGAACTGGAGATCTCTACTT